>NW_023270807.1:90664773-90733584 GCF_011800145.1 Mirounga leonina | reverse complement strand
CCATTTTCCTGCTCGTCCCCGCTGCTGTTGGCGCGCTTGTTTTTGCGACCGCCTTTGCTGTTTTTGGGGTTGGGCATCTCGCGAGCGTCCAGGTGCCTGGCGTCAGCGAAGGCGGCTCCCCGCCGCACGGCCGCTCCCGGCCCGCGCGGAGCCGGCTCCGGGAGGGAGAGAATGGAGGGCGCGGGCCGGCGCCCGTCTAACCGCGCGGCCCCCGCCGCGCCATCCCGGCCGCCGCGCCCTCTCCGGCTTCCTGGAGCCGGCGCGCAGCCACCCGAGGCTCGCAGCCGCGCGAGCGCCGCGGGCTCGGGACGCGAGCGAGACGCTCCCGAGCCGGAGGGAAAAGGCGGGTCTCCGGCTTGTTTTGATTCGGCTTCGCTGACACGCTCTGGCCCCGCCCCCGCCCGTGACGACACTGGGGATTCGGCCTGGCCACGCCCACCAGGTGACCTCACGGCGGACTGGCCCGCCCGCGTGACGTCACGCCCCCGCTGAGCCGGCCACTTTCGAGTGACGTCATCCTGGCGCCCTCACCGCGGAGCTACTGGGCATCTGCGAAGCGAGCTTCGTGAAGTGGCCCCCAAAGCCTATACGGTGGCATCTCAAGTAGTTATTCGGTGGCCTCCTGACCTTCATGTGATTGAGGCTTAGAACAATATGGTCCGGAAAAATAGGCGGGTGACTAGAACAAGAAGTTAAAACAAAGGATTTCGGATTAATAATCCACCAAAACACCTCACCCTTCAAGATCAGTTTTAGGTTCAGTAATTACAGAAAAAAGATTGAGTTCCCAGACAATGGCAATGAATGAGAAGCCTGCACAGTGTGGTGGTGAAAGTAGTTCGTACCAACAGGACCCACCATCCAGGGATAAAACTCAATGTTGCCTGTGATCCCGAAGCAAGTGGGGGGAAAACGCAACCCCCATGGACAGGGCTGAGCTGCCTTGAAAGAGCGATGGCTGCGTCGTGAGCAGAGTCGGATTAGAATGTGACACCTGTGAAGAGAAGCAATGACATGAGGGCAGGAGACAGACCCCTGGGGAGAGTTTTACATGGGCTCCCATTTCTGCAACTTTACTCTGTCTTTTCACAGACCAGCTCCTTCCCAACCTCAGGTCCCAGATCAAACACACTTCCTACAGGATGTAACAGAAACACCTTCCCGGAGGAGCTATCAGAAGTATCTCTCATTAAGTTTGTCAATGTACATGTTTACTTATTTCCTATCTATCTCCTTCTCGCTCACATGAAAGCTCCATAGGTAGTAGATTCTATCAGTGTTGGGCACCTCAGGGAACAACAGCTAGCTTGTATTTGTTGAGTGTATAAATAGGTTCTTTTTCCCATGAACTATGGAGGAAAACTGTTTTAGCTGACAATTAACAGTTTCCTCTCCTATAGTGTAATCTTCTTTAATTAACCCAGCTCTTTAGTAAAGGCTCCGTGGCTGTGATGTAAAGCTTAAAGAGACAGGCAAGGAAGCATAGCAGGGAGAACCCTCTCCGTGCTCCTCACCTAATGGAGGGATTCTGACTGGGAGCAGAGTCCATAGCAGAGCTTGGAGCTACTGGGAGGAGCCTGGATACTCAGGAGCAACTGCTGGTTGGACTTTTCAGCAGGAAAATGATGAACCATTTAATTTCCCAAGTATATATTGATGGTTACATTAGATAGACACATACTTTGTGCCTATATTTTCATATTGATTTCTACCCCACCCTGACTTCCTCTGAGCACTAGAAGAGCAGGGTTTGAGTCTATCTTTCTACCTAACTCTGCAGAGTCTAGCAGAGAGCCTGACCCACAGAAAGCAGTCAGTAAAAATCTGTTGAATGGGGAATGTCAAATGCACTCTTCTGGCTACATCTTTCTGAATCTTGAAGTCTCAACTAAATCATCAATTCTCTAGGAAGCCTCCTCTGATAGCCCAAGGCTAGATTTGCCGCTGGGGCTCCCTGTACCTTCGCCAACAAAACAGCTTGCACACAAAGGTATGCAAATGCCTGTTTACTAGTCTTTCTGGGCCCCCACTGGACTAGCAAACCTGTAACAGCAGAAACTGTGTCTTTCTTAGTCATCACTGTATCCTTGGTGCCTAGCACAGTGCATGGTACTCAGTAGGTATTTATTAATGCATGACAAGTACATGAATAAATGAATGGATAAATGCTTTGAAGGTATATGCAGCAGGATTTGGTCACCACCTGGACCTGTGAAGTCAAAAAATTCTAAAAACTGGAGGAAATGCTGCTGGTGGTTAATTAAATGGAGACTTCAGGGAGAGGATGGAGGAGCTGGGGACAAAGATAATTAGTTAATGTGGCCAGTTCAGACTTAGCTTAATTTCATTACTGGGATCCTTCACTGGAGGTGGCTGAGAGATCTCACAGTATTTTGGTGACCTTGGCTTTGGCCTTTTTTTTTTTTTTTTTTTTTTTTGAGTGGTGAGAATGAAGAAGTTTTATGTTAGAATACAAGAAAATTGAGATAATTATTTTCTTGAATAAGCACATTGCTGTCATGTCATATTGGATCAGAGTAAGTGTGCATGTACCCTGCAGACAGATATTCACACCAGCTGCCTCCTACCTCTACATAACTGAGACTTCAGAATTGGAAGCTTTCCCACAAAAATATCATAATTGGCTCAAAGCACACAGTCATCCAGCCAGTTGTTGTTCTTGTTCATTGTGTAAGCCACCTCCTTCTCATTCAAACTAAAACAAAATCAAAAGGAGGAAGGAGAAGCTGGGCCACTTCTTCCATGCTTAACCTTGCTCATCTATTTTTAGCCTTAGTCAAATTTGATGCAGAGGCAACGGTTCCAATTTTGTTGCTAAAAAAAAAAGTACTAAAATGAAGATATTAGGAACAAAATTTTTAGATAAGGTAAAGGACTCCATTTCCTACTTCCATACAACATGTGGAATTTCCTTGGAATCCTAGCCCTTTTATCTTTCCCTTTTCACACCATTTCTGAAGGAGAGAGAAAGGGAGAAAGCCTGTCCAAAGAGCAAAAGATGAATGGTGACACAAAGCCCTCCCCTCAGATGCTTCCAGAAGGAGATATGAAGAGCTCTAGGAAACCATGGGAGCCCCTATGCTCTATACATCCACACTTGACTTCCCTTTCTTTAATTTCTCTGATCAACCCATGCACATTAAAATAAATTTCAAAAAAAGTATGCCTACACCCAGGATTTCCTTCCCCCAAAGTTCATCACCCACTCCATACCCAGGTCTTCACAAAACTGAGTAAAACACAGCAACAATCCAGGTCATCAAAGGTAAACAATTTATACCCTTGAGAAAAGGGACAAGCCAATCTTCAGGGCTGGATCAGAGTAAGTGGTCATTGTTTCAGTGTTCTTTTTCTGTTTGCATTTTTGCTTGACATGGGTACCTGTCTTCTAAATTCTTGGGGTCAGCTAAGTCCTTTGGGCTAGAATTAGCCTGATCTGCTAAAGTCACTTCAAGTAAATATACCTTGAACAATGCCTATTATCTCTATGTACCAGTTTCTTCTTCTAGAAATAGCCTATGCCCAGAGGTTTACTTTGAGGAATGGTTATAATTCTGATTACAAAGAATTTTGACAAAAGGGAATACTAATGCAAAAAATTGTATGAATTATTAAATGCCATAAATCTGCTCTCCTATTAAAGTATTCCCAATTATCAATATTAATATTTTTCTCAAATATTGTATCCTCATAACCTGTTTTCAGGCCTTCAGTTTGACTTTTATATTATTTCTGTTATCTACAAAAGCAGTCATATAACTGAATTCTGTTCTTCAATGATCCCTGAACTTGCTGCTTACTCTAACTTCTGTGCCTTCTTTGCTCATACAATTGTCCCAACTCAGCACCAACACTGTCGTGGACCCCAATAATCTAAATAGGACACTTCTTTTTTTTTTTTTTTTAAAGATTTTATTTATTTATTTGACAGAGACAGAGAGAGCAGGAACACAAGCAGGGGAGCAGGAGAGGGAGAAGCAGGCTTCCCGCCGAGCAGGGAGCCCGATGTGGGACTCGATCCCAGGACCCCAGGATCATGACCTGAGCCGAAGGCAGTCGCTCAACCAACTGAGCCACCCAGGCGCCCAGGACACTTCTTTCAAGAGATATATCAATTATCTTTTCTAGGACAGACATCTCTGGACTCATACAATTCAATACTCTTTTACTTTACACCTCTGTGTGCTCACCACCTGGCTATACCAATGTTTTCCAAAATGGGGGTCATATTCTCTTAGCAGATTGTGAGATCAGTTCAGAGGGTTTCCACCAGCATTTTTTGAAAACTGGAACAGAAAAGAAAATATCAGAATGTATTCTGTATAGAAATTAAGTATTGTTTTGTAAAACATATTATTTTTGTAAAATTTAGCTTACATGCACACACACAAATATGTATGTACATACAGAGGCATGTTGTATAGTCCAGTTCTCATTGTGGTTGCAAGCCAAAAATATCTGGAAGCCACTTGCCATACCATACCATGAGGTATTTGATTTATATGAGCTGTCTTTCCATGGTTTTCTCACCTCAGGGAGAGCATTTTCTCTTTCCAAGTATATATTAAATTCTGCAAAGACAGACATTATACCTTTTATCTTTTATATTTCTTCCAATGAAGCTACCATCAAGAGTGTTTTGCTTGCATGTTCCATTAATACTCATATATTGAGTTTTGGTGTAAAAACTCACCAAACTCAAACACCTGAAATTTTATTGGGGAAGAGGAGGGATGTACAACAAAACAATTCGGTTGAGCCTCTGCCTTCAGCTGGGGTCATAATCCCAGGGTCCTGGGATTGAGCCCCACATTGGGCTCCCTGCTCAGCAGGGAGTCTGCTTCTCCCTCTGCCCTTCCCCACTGCTTGTACACTCTCTCTCTCTCAAAAATAAATAAACAAAATCTTAAAACACACACAAAGGAAACAAATAAAAATCAACTATTAACCCGAAAACAAAGAAAACAAAAAAGATGGGTAAGTTGTATTTTGTTTTGTTTTGGTACCTTTTATTTAGGAGGGGGAGTGGTCCTCTCAGATCCCCAGAAGATAGAGAAATTAATGGAGGCTAAATTGTCAAAGAAGCCTTCATGGGGAAGCCATGAAGATCAGCCTTTTAAAAGGGCATGAAAGCAGCGGCACCTGGCTGGTTCAGTTGGAAGAGTATGTGACTCTTGATCTCGGGGATCGTGAGTTCAAGCCCCACGTTGGGTATCGAGCTTACTAAAAAATAAATAAATAAACTTAAAAATAAATTAATAATAAAAGGACATGAAAACAAGAATGAGTATAGCGCCTACAGAGGGTAGAGAGGAAGCCATAGAGACTCTGGTGTTTGTTGAGTACAGTTGGAAAGCAGATCACGATGGGCACAGTGCAGCAATGGACACACAGCTGGTTATATTCCAGACCTTGATAACTGGTACAGAAGCTAGAACTCACCCTCCCTCTCTCCCTCCCTTGCTTTCTTTTTCCTGATAGTACTTAATTACTCTAGTACATATTTTTAATTTTTATTACTATATGGTATATTTTTATTTTTATGTTTATTTACTTTGTTACTTTCTGTCTTTCCTCACTAGAATGGAAGTTTCAAGAGAGTGAGGATTTCTCCATGGAATCCTCAGTGCAGGGGCCCCTGGCTGGCTCAGTTGGTGGAGCGTGAGACTCTTGATCTTGTGGTTATGAGTTCGAGCCCCATGCTGGGTGTGGTGATTACTTAAAAATAAAATCTTAAAAAACAACAACAACAACAACAAAAGAATGCTTAGTGCCTAAACAGCACGTAGCACATAGTGTTTAATTCATAGCTGTGGAATTAAAGAACACATAGAAGAACACCTAAAAGAAATAATCCAAACCAGACCTCAAAAAAAAGGCGGGGGGAGACCTTCTAAACCCACATTACTATGCTCTTGGTAGACATAACATCCTTCCCCAGTAGGTAAAATATTTAAACCAAAACGGGTGGCTCTGTTTGAGGCAAGCTTTTACAGCTAGGAGCCCTGTCATAGCAATAGCTTCTTCAGCAATCGCAGTGGCCAGGCAACTATCAATTTCTACACCTCGTATTTCTGATATCTCTTCTGGAAGATAGGAGATATCTGAAAATTCAGATTTGTATCACCTAGATTTCATCTTCAGGATCCTCCATGTTTTTTCCCAATTAAATCAATATTTTTCTATGCTGCCCGTCCAAAGCACAATTTAACCACAGTGCGTTAGTCCTTCTTTTGGCTATCTACAGGGTTTGACTTGGATAATTCAACACCAGCCCTCTCTAAATGTCTCTTTTAATTCTGCACTAATTAGCTATTGCTGCCTAACAAATTACCCTACAATCTAGCAGCTCAGAACAACACACGTGTATTATCTCACAATTTCTGTGTCAGGAATCTAGGCATGGCTTAGCTGGGTCCTCAGGCTCAGGATCTCTCATAAGACTGCAGTCATGTCAAAACTCAGCTCTGGGAGAATCCATTTCCAGACTCAGTCCTGAGGTTGTTGGCAGGATTCAATTCCTCAGGGTAGCTGGCCTGAGGCCTCCCCCAGTTCCTTATCATATGAGCCTCTCCATAGGGCAGCTGGCTTCATCCAAGTGAGCCAGAGAAGGGTAAGCAAGACAGAAGCCAGTCTTTTTTGTAACCTAATCTCAGAAGCAAGAAGCAAGAAGCCAGTCACCAGATTCAGCCCACGCTCAAAGGGAGGGGATATTACAAGGGCAGAAATACCAGGGGATGGCGATCAGTGAAAACCATCTTAGAAGCTGCCTACCAAACTAGGTTAATATATTGCTTGCAATCCAAATTCAAATACCTAAGGGCTTCAAATTTAGTTTATTAGACAAGGGTGGATTATAGTAATCATTTCACAGTATATACATATACTTTGGTCTTTGTACATTGTAAATATATACAATTTTTATTTGCTAATAAGACAAGAAGAGAGAAAAGGTATGAACTTATTGGGGTTCTTCCTTTCTAAATTACTGTTTCAACTAATTAATCTTTGGTGATCTTGAATGAGTCAACTTCATGAATCTAAAATAACTTCTGCAAAATAATCTTTATTTAAACTGTTTCAGTCCTCTGTATTCAAAACACTATTGATGCATGGAACGAACCCAAGAGTATAGTATATTATTGGACCAAGGGCTGGCTTCACAGACACCTATTTTTTGTGCTTAAGCTACACTCTGCCTATTTGTTGAGTTAATTTTGATTGAGCTTGAATAGAATTCTTTCAAGATTCCTCCTCCTCCTTTGTTTCCACTTAGAACAAGTTCTACCAAGAATGCCCTGAAGAACACTAGTTATGTAAGTCATGCCTCTGTTCCGGTGGCTAAATAAGTCTAGGAAACACTGGATACTTTATTAGTCATAATATACATGACTATAGTAAAGACCCTAAAAAATCCAGCAATAAAGAAACCTGCCTACTCTCAACTTAGAATTTCCCAAGCTTATACAACCTAGAGATCCTTTTACATGCAATACCCGTTAACATCCTGTGAAACTAGAGTTCTGCTAAATACTTTTTTTGGGAAATAGTGTCTTAGAGCAAAAAATACCTATTTCTATCTTTAGCATTCAGGTGAGTTGATGCACTGGAGAAAATTCAAGTGGAAAGATAGGCACTGGATCCTTCTTATAAACAACCAGTTCTTTAGGGAAAATGTCTTGAGAAATATCTTTAAAACTCTGCAATCTCTAATGCTTATAATGATACAAATGCATTGAGTACTAATGTAAAACAGTTGAACATGCACAATACTGCTTCCATTTTCAGAAACATCAATAATGTTATCATTGTTCCATTGAAAAACAAAAATTTATGTCAACAACCTAGTAAGGACTACTTTTTCTTTTTAATGGAAAGACATCATTACCAATATTCTAACCAGAGAAGCAACTTCCAAACTTTGTTCAGAATCTTTGATGTAACAGATACTGTAGAATCTAGAAATATATTGCTTTGTACTCTCTATATATGATGCAGTTCTTTTCTTTACCATCATGTGAATAATCAGTTGGTCTAGTAATAACAGCTGTTATGTCTGTTTCTGGAGTTAATTTTGATTGATGTTCAATAGAATTCTCTCTCAAAATTTCCCTTCCTTCTGCAGAATATTCATACTGAATCCTTGAATACAAATATGGTACTGCACAGATTAAAGATGGCCACAAGTTGGTTACTCCTCTCTCCAACATGTGGAGTCTATTTTCCCTCCCCTTGAATATGATCTGGCCTTGGGACTTGCTTTGATCAACTAGAAATACAGCAAAAGTCATGTTGCTTTGGTTCCCATCCCTTTAGCTTTTGCTCTATTCTCTTAAAGCTAGCCATCATGCTATGGAATGATGACAGGCCAAACAGGAGAGGTGACAAAGACTCTCTCCTTGACCCAAACTTGTGTCAGGCCCCTCTGGGTCCTCTTTTTGAAGAGGTCCTGACCCTGGGCTCTGTCCTTGGTCTGCTCACCCCACTGTTAGCAAAAATCCTGCTGAGTCAGTCTATTGAAAATACCCCCCTCTTGATACCTGGTCACCCTCAATACCTTATCACCCTGGCCTGCCTTCAGCAAGAATCCTGTCAAGTCAGTTTAGCCAGGGTCTCCTTAACCCTGATGTTTCCTTTTAGTGATTTTTCCAACCACTGACCCCCAACCCTGCCCCTTGGCTTTAAATTCCTACTTTTCCTTGTTGTATTCAAAGTTGAGCCTAATCTCCCTCCCTTACTACAAACTCCATTGTAGTGGTCCCCCTGGATAAAGTCTGCGTTACCATCTTTAACAAGTATTGTGAATAGATATCTCTTTAACAAAGGATCCCAGACATTTGGAAGATGAGAAGTGTCAACCTATGGAGGCAATAATTAAGCCAGAGCATTTATTTGGGATCAAAGAATTGCAATTCAAGGTACACAGATTTGGGTAGCAAACCAAATAGTGTCCCACTTGGGAGCAGAAGTCAGGAGCTTTTAAAGCAGAAAGGGAATGCTTGTATACATCATTTACAAAGAATTTTTGATTGGTGTTGGCAGCAGAAAGCTAATCTTGACTGCATATAATTGGTTGCTAAGGCTGTCACTAAGCAAAATCTCCCACTGTAGCAAGTTGCAGGTGTTCTGACTGAGTCCTTGGAATATTTGTGGTTTGGCCCAGTTCAAAAGTTCATGCTTCCACCAGTGAGGACATGCATAAGGCCCACCCCCTTAATAGCCTCCTAACTCCATTTTAAAACCCCTTGACACAAGCGACCCCATTCAATTTTACCATTCCCGGGAGCCATCTTTGATGTTTCAGCCTCAGCCAAGCTCCTAGCTCAGTAGTTCTCAGCCTGGGCTATTCTGCCCCTAGGGACATTTTTGGTTGTCACTATTAGCATCTAATAGGTAGAGGCCAAGGATGCTGCTAAAATCCTACAGTGCACAGGACAGCCTCCCCAACAAATAATTCTCTAGCCCCAAATGTAGTGAGAAGGTTGAGAAATCCTATTCCAGCTGAGTGCAGCCGTATGAGTCACCATAGCTTCACCATGTGGAGCAGATTGCCCAGATGAGCCCAGTCAATCCACAGAATTGTGAGAAATAATACATAGCTGCTGTTTTAAGCAACTATTGGGGTAGTTTCAACGGTGTGCTATTGTTAAACCACTGAGGGGGGAGGAAGGGGGAGCCTGTGGTCTGAATACTCCTACCATGGCCAATTTTAGGCTACTAAGATGAGCCACTGCCCTCAAGGCTGGGAAGAGGTGTGCAGTCAGCTCTGTGCGCCAGTGGGACTTGTTCACACTGCAGTAGAAAACTGAGGCCACATCCTGTGTACGATGGTTTTTTTCTGTCTGAATTCTAGGCTTGGGCATTTCCTGTGCTCAGCGGTTGGCCTCCTCAAGGCTCTCTACTTGTATATTACGGTCACATTTCTATTGGAGGCTTCTCCTTTAAATGCCAACACATTGATTCTGCGGTCTTTCCGGCTTGTGCCATTTTTTGCACCATTAAAATGATCAAACTGGGTTTAGCCAGGAGACTGTGGCAGAGGATCATAGCGTGGACTCCCCTCCGAAGTAATCCCACAATACTCTCAAAATTGTGGTGACTGAGGTTAATAGTCTGATGTGGAATAAAACGTTGCCCTCACTAAACGGTGGGTTTTCTTGGTGAAATGAAACATCTGAACAATAGGTGAAGGAACTAGGCAAAGGGGAACCAGACAGAGCAAGAGGACCACCCATGCCAGGTTTGGGCCCATGCTTTCTTTTATTCAGAAAAAAATCTTTTCCTTCCAGATAGAGGGAATTTCTTGCATATAACCCCAAGACATTCTCTGTTAATTCCTAGAGCAGCCACTTCTTAGGTTTTTAGGGTGGACACTGGATTTAGGTTCTATTGAAAGTTATTTTAGTTTTGTGGTTAGGAGACTATCCAGGCAGCCAAACTTCCTGGGTTTTAGTCTTGGTTTACCAGTTGTATGACCTTGCGCAACATATTTGTGAAATAGGGATAATAATGGTATCTATTTCAGAGTTAAGATAGACAGTGGGTAGTGCCTAGCACATAGTAAGCTCCTCAATAAATTGTAGCTATTATTATATTAGTAGGAGCATTTAAAGTTTGTATTCACAGTTGCTGTTTACTTTCCTCCTTCTAACTATAAATGCTATTTAACGTTCCACGTTTTAACTGTAAACAAGATCTTTTTCTAAAAGCAGTGCTGGTTCTAGGTCAAGGATAAGTTGCTTTCAGCACACAACTTTAGTCTCATCCAAGAACAGACCACACCCTATTTCCTGTTGCATGCAAATATGGGTACCTTAAAGGGGCAGTCGAGACCGGGACCCAGGCAGGATGCTAAGATTGCCACAGAGCGCACTCTGGTGTACACAGCTGGAAGCCAGGATGAGACACCATGCTTTAACCAAAAATCTGATGTTGATTTGTGTGGACAGAAGTTATTGCAAATTACTAATTTAAAAATGAGGGGCGTCTGGGTGGCTCAGTTGGTTAAGCGTCTGCTTTTGGCTCAGATCCTGATCTCAGGGTCCTGGGATTGAGCCCCACCCCAGGTTTTCTGCTCAATGGGGAGTCGTCTTCTCCTTCTGCACCCCCCCAGCTCTCCCTCAAATAAATAAATAAAATCTTTTTTAAAAAAATGATATGGTGAAAACAGTATTTTTGGAAGAATAGTCTAACAGTAACATGCAGGATTGATTTGATAGAAAAAAGTAGTGACAGGGAAGCCAGCTGAAAAATCTATGGTATCATTGCTGGGATAAGATCTTGGAAGTTTGGGATTAGATGGTTTAACGGGAACTAAGAGGAAAGGATGTACATGGCAGACATTTTGAAGGAAACATCCATAGGACTTCAAGACAAAAATCTTTGATTTTAAAGAAAGGCAATCTCACCATCACCTTATTGTGTTTGGATGGATACCATGAATTTCAACTCACAAATAAGTTGTGAGCATCTGGGGTGCCTGGGTGACTTGGTCATTAAGCATCTGACTTCAGCTCAAGTCATGATCCCAGGGTCCTGGGATTGAGCCCCATATCAGGCTCCCTGCTCTCCTCTCTCATTCCCCCTGCTTATGTTCCTCTCTTGCTGTGTCTCTCTCTGTCAAATAAATAAATAAAATCTTTAAAAAGAGAGAGAGAAAGAGAAAAAGCTTCCTTTGCTATCTACTTGTTTAAAAAAAAAAAAAGTTGTGAGCCTCTTCTATTCTAAAGAATCCCATAAGGGTAAAAAAGAACCCAATATTTATTATGTTGGTTTGTTTGCTTTTAAAAGACAAAATTAATTTACTATTCTTCAAGACTTGAAAGTTCTAGGTAACACTGGGCATTTTACCATTAAAGACGTTATCCAGTGATCTAGATGTCTTTTATACCAACTCTGATTATGTCGACAATTCTGACTTCATTGGTTTCCTAAGACATTTTTAGGTTCCTGTCTGAGACAAAAGAAGGGCCAGACATTTCCTGCCAAGCATTCTACATGACTCTGTTTCCCCACCTAGTATACAGAGAAGTAGACTTAATACAACATGTATTTATCTAGTAACAATTTTGTACGATGCTCTGCACTAGATGGACAGCAAACACCTTTCATTTCCCTTAGTTTATAGGCCACAAAAGTTTCATGACCACAACATCAACATGTTGAAAAGAAGGAACTTTTTATTTAGTCCATCTTTTCATCCTTGACTCACGTAAGGAACATCTTCCACCTTTTCGTCTGTAGGTGACATTTTGATTCATGGTTCTTTCCCTTTATTTTACCATGAAAAAGAAAACTGTAATTGCTCAAATGACCAGATGATTCTTTTCTATTTTATAATGGCAACTTCGTTTGGTTTATTTTCAAACATATTCAGAGTATACAATGAAGTTCTGTGCCAGATCCAAATGCAAAGTGATGGAAAAACAATCCCAGTCCAATCAAGGATCTCACAGCCTGGTGAGAGAAATATGCAGATGTGTCTTTATTTTCATGCTTTTCTTCAAAAGGACTCACAGAGAACAAAGAGATATACAACACAAGAAAATAAAGTATATTAGAAGCAAGTGAGAAAGATGAGGCAAAAAGGAACTCAACCATGGGATCATACAACAGAGGTAGGCTAATGCACAAAATAAATACAAAATAAATATAATGAAGGTAGGCTAATGCACAAAATAAATACAATGTATTTGCTAAGGATCCACCAGGAAATTGGCTCTAAGCTTTTTAGCATTTTCCTTAAAAGGAGAAACATGATCAGTTACACAATCTACAGGTCCCACCAGAAAGCAGCAGACAAGTTGCTCAGGAAAAACATAACTAGTCCTGTTTGATATAAGGCCCAAACAAACCCTCAAGGGTCCTGCAAATACAGTGCTATGTAATATACTGAAGAACATCCTCAATAACATCCTTATACCAAATGGAGTGGAGCTATTTCTTATAGCACATCAAAGTATGGACTGATGGCTTATCATCAAAGTCTTTAAAAGCAATTCAGTAAAAGCAATTTTGTAGGAGTTCACTTAAGCAGAAAATTTCATTATAGCATGATAGGTGTAGTAATAGAAATATGCATAAAATGCTATCGGAGACCAGAGGGGGCACAGGTGCAATTTCATTATTCAAGGTTGGAGCAGACATCATCATCAAGGAGAGATTCTGGCAGCTTCTATTCAATTTCCAAAAGAAATACACAGGTTTTTTGCAAACACCTAACTTTCAGAGAAGTCCAATATTTATTATGGCTGAAATATTATCTTAAAAGGGTTTTCTCATCACAGCAAAATTCACATTAAAAACTGGCTTGCTCAGTTGGTGGAGCATGTGACTCTTGATATCGGGGTTGTGAGTTCGAACCCCACATTGGTGTAGAGATTACTAAAATAAAATCTTAAAAAAAAAAAAAAAGCAAAACACACCTTTAATTGAAAGAGTCTCAATTTCTTTGTAGTTTACATATCTTGGCTCACCCTTATTATTAAATACAATTAATAATAAATTAAGAAAATGGAGTTTACCTACCTGAAGGATGGGTGCTCAAAGAATCAATGAGGGTTTTGAGTTATACCAAGTTTAAAGTAGCCCCCCCCCCCCAAAATCCAAGACCACAGAACAAAATGAATTCTTCTGGATTAGTTCTGGTTCCATGTTAAACTGCATTTTTAAAAAATGATACCGTCAAGAGTTATATTTCCACCGAATAACAGAAAGAGAAAGAGCAAACAGAAAAGGAAATTCTCAACATAAAAAAAATAAAATTTTTGACATCAAAGAAAAAGTCTTGGATTTCTAATTTCATTCAATAAAAGGAGGTGACAAGATGTGTCTTGAAGGGAAGGAAAGGCAGGAAGAATGTAAAATGCTTCTATGGTTGGTTTTATGAAGATAGTGTTTTTCTTCAGTGTTCAGCCAAGTATGAAAGGGAAGTAGCGTTTTCTGGCTTCTCTATATTATGACTAGCTTCCTCATCAATAGGTACAGAATGGCCTCCGTGGACCAAGAAGGTGAGTGGCAGAAAGAGTTTCCTCCATAACACTAAGATTGGGGCTAACACCGAATAACGAAGGATACTGTTAAACCTCCACAAATAAAAATGCACAAAATGAGAAGGAATGGCACAGATGCGAAATCAGGGGCGATCCTACTTGACAACCACCAGTCAGAGAGCATTCAGAAACATTTGCATCCACTTCTCTATCTCCGAGCACATGTGATTGGTTGCTGAGATTACAAAAGGATATTTAAAATCTTCACCCAGCAGTGCTTTAGATACTAAGCTTGACAACATTTTTGTGTGTGACAGAAATAAAAACCGGGTGTTTAAAATCCATCTGCCATCCTGTAAAGGGGATGGGTCTTTCAGTTTAAGGATCTTGTTTGCTGAGCACGAATGAAGTCATCTTCAAGAATTACAGACACCTGCAGATGGTGTGAAGCGATGGGTGAGGAGGGGTTGACGTGAGGTACATTTCTGTGCATCAGAGAGTGGAGAGTAAGTGCGGAGGGAACCAAGAAAGGGAGATGGCTAGAAGTTTCATGAAAGGGAGGGAGGAGAAAAGACAGGAAGGAGGGGACTCATGAACGAGGGCGAGGCAGGGAGCACGGAGTGATATTTGAAGATATTTGGCAGGAGGAGACCCACCTCATATAATGAACTGTCTTTCCTTGTAACCATCTCCACCCGCTCAGTCTCCACATACATACATACATACATACATACATACATACATACATAAGACCGCAGGGAAAAGACCAGCCTCTCAACGCTGGCTTATGGGGGTGGATTTTCTTTGGTGGAATCAATAGTAGCTTTCGATCCTCCTTCCCCGCCAGAGAGGAGCAAGAACGGAGGCTCCTGTGAGAGGACAGGTACATTCATCTGCTGTGTTTTCGCAACTCTGAGGAAGCACTACAAGTAACTAAAAGGCTGAAGGCATCTTTATCTCCACCTCATTTTGCTTTATCCGTTGAGTTTCCAGAGCCTATGGGTTCTGCCTCCATAGTCTCTCAAAAGTAGACCACCCTCCTATTTCCACAGCCATTTTCCCAGCATGACCTTCCCTGCTTGCTGGCAGAACCCAATCTCTCTCACCCCTCAATGCCCCTCACGCTTTTCTGTACTTCACTTACCCTGCTAAGCCCACTCTAACTTAATTTACTTGGATTGGGTATCTTAGTTGAACCTTCTAAGAACTTAAATCACATGGTATTTGTACATAATATTTAGCCCCATATTTTTCTCCTACTCAAATACCTCTTCTGTTTTATTTTTCTCTACAGTCAATGTTCTTTATCCTTAAGATAGTGGAAAAGTAGACTAAGTAGTTTGGAGATGATTCAAAATAATTTTATTTTACTGTGTACTTCATTTATCCTTCCTGAGTACCTGAAGTATTTCATGGAGGCTAGTATATTATGTAAATAATTAAATAATTATTTTTCTCATTTCTGTGGCTTGGAGAAATCTGACAAGACCTTGTGCAGCTGCATGGGTCCTAGTGTTCGACTGGAATCCCCAGCCAGGTGCAAGGACAATGGCTGTTTATGAATATCCCCCACACCAGCTTATCCCAACATGTGCCATGCCCAGGCACTGCTGAAGAGGGCTCTATTTTATCTGCAACCTTCCCTTTTTTTGGTAAGGAATAAACTTGGAGATTGGCTTTGAAAGAGCTCATAAAGAGTTAAGGAGATAAAGTATGTTTTATGCAATATACTTCTCATGCAAAGCACCAATGATAGACCCTTTGTGTCTCTCCTAAGGTCTGAGGTAGATAGATACAGAGCACAGGACTTCAGGCTGCAAAGGTTATTGGTGGACCCATCTATGTGATTTCACTAGAGTCTGTGATGAAAATCAATCTGCCATGAAAGTACCCTGTAATTGGGTATAATGGATGTAATGAATAGGTAAGATATGAAACAGAAGAACACACTGGCAAAGTAAGACAGAAGAGGGACCAGGGAATACATGGGAAAGGAATCTGAGACAATAAAGCTGGGTGACATTTCAGTTTTTAAAAGTATTAACACAGTTGTCTAAGGAATCTGTTAAAAAGAAAACCACAGGCCCAAAATGGCGTCACTTAGGCCCAGTCATCAAACCAGGGCTTAATACCTCACCTAATTGCAGCTTTACCCTCCCTGCCCCCATGTAGTCGTAACTGGTCAGTCAGAAATTTTCTGATTAGCACCAGTGAGATAATCTGTCACATGGGCCCTCTCCATCCCCCAAAAGAAGATGAGGTAAGCCACCTAATAAGACCCCTTGTCCTCTCCCTTAAGGTAGCCTTGCCTGGAATAGTTGTTTGTTTTCTAGTTTCACTTTTGCCAGTGACTTCTTTTTTTTTAAGATTTTGTTTATTTATTTATTTGACAGAGAGAGACACAGCGAGAGAGGGAACACAAGCAGGGGGAGTGGGAGAGGGAGAAGCAGGCTCCCCGCTGAGCAGGGGGCCCGATGCGGGGCTCGATCCCAGGATCCTGAGATCATGACCTGAGCCCAAGGCAGACGCTTACCGACCGAGCCACCCAGGCACCACCCAGTGACTTCTTGCTCCACCCTCCTTCCTATAAAAAATCTTCCATTTTGTACAACTCCTCGGAGCTCCCCTCTGTTTGCTATATAGGATGCTGCCCGAATCGTCCATCACTTAATAAAGCCAATTAGATCTTCAAATTCACTCAGTTTGAATTTTTGTTCTTTAACAAACCCCCAATAGAGCTTGAGAGGGCTCAGCTTACAAATAGGCCATACTCTTCATTATCTCACTTTTAAATTCGTGTCTTTATTCATAAATACTGAGATCACTTTCATTATCATCTAAAATCAGAAAGGCGGTGGAAACCACTCCCAAAACCAATATTGCACTGTATGTTATCTAACTAGAATTTAAACAAAAATTTGGAAAAAAAAAAAAAAAAGGTGGCAGAAACCAAAGTTTTCTGTCAGATTTACTTCAAAGTCATATAATCTTATATTGGTAAGAGACCTTGCAATCCGCCTCCTCTAGAGCCCCAGAATTCCTTCCACAACTTTGCGAGCAGATGATCATTTAGGCTTAGCTTCAGTTCTTCCCATAACAATGAGCTAAGCCCTTGGGAAAGCAGCCTACTATATTACTGGACATTTTTAGTTCCCAGAGAGTTCTTGGGTGAATATTTCACCTCTATAATTTCTATCCATGGGTCATGGTTTTGCTATCTGGAGGCTGCTATGTTATAATTCCTAGAGAAGCCCTCAGGTAGACAAAGTGACAATCTAAGATATTTTAGGTCCAAATAGGGAATTTAAAAAGGTCAAATAAGATACTGTTACTAAGGGGCACCTGGGTGGCTCAGTCGTTAAGCATCTGCCTTCGGCTCAGGTCATGATCCCAAGGGTCCTGGGATCGAGCCCCTGCATCGGGCTCCCTGCTTGGCGGGAAGCCTGCTTCTCCCTCTCCCACTCCCCCTGCTTGTGTTCCCTTTCTCGCTGTCTCTCTCCCTCTCTCTGTCAAATAAATAAATAAATAACATCTTTAAAAAAAAAAGATACTGTTAAAAAATAAAATTGAACTGAATGAATTTTAAGTTCTAATCGGCTTTATTAAGCAATTCTTGAATTGGGAAGCATCCCATCTGGAGAATAGAGGGGAGCCCAGAGGAGTTGTACAAAATGGAAAGTTTTTATAGGAAGGAGGGGGCAAGAAGAAGTTATTAGCAAAAGAAAAGAAAGGATTACAGGCAAGGTCACCTTCCCTTAGAGGAAGGGGTAGAGAGTCTTGTCATGCAGATAACCTCATTTTCCCTTGCATGGAGAGGGCTCCTGTAATAGATTACCTCATTGGTGCTGACCAGAAAAAAAAATTCCAGATTGATTGAATTAAAATTTCCACTCCTTGGAGAGGTTGAAATTTGAAATTAAGTCTTGGTTTTCTGTCCTGGGGGCAAGTGACTCCACCTTGGATCTGTCGTTTTCTTTTTAATAATACATAGTTTTATATCCAACAACAGTTTTTGGATGGAGGTAAAAAGCGTGACTCATTATTCTAATTTACATGCAAGATATAATCAACGAGTTAGTGTATATAGTTAAGATTTAAGGGTATGTCACCGCTAAGTACAATGTGATACTTTTTCTAACTAGACTCAACTGTCAGCATTCAATTTCTCATGTTGTTCTGATTTCGGTAATCTCCACAGCCTAAGACCAAGCAGGTTAAAGGCTTTAAGAGTAGGAGACATAGGGAAATAATTTCCTCAAGAATCTTTTCCCTGAAAATATTAGGGAATGGCATTTCTTGCTGTTTTATTTTTAGCCCAATAAATTTGATGTTGAAATTGTCGCTTATAATCAGAGGCCTTGGGAGACATCTGCATTGCTCCAGGCTTGTGCAGAACTTCAGCCTTTGCAAACAACACTCTGACAAGGTACCACTTCCTCTTGGTTCTGAGGTTAAAAGCAAGTGCTTGCCCTAGATATTCTAGCTAAGATCTTATCTTCTCTTGTTTTTCTTTCTCTGATAGGCTGCCCTGGGACTTCTCCTGGACAGAATAGAAAAGTGTTTTTTGATATTTGCTTTCCTTGAGGCTCAAACTGAAAGAAGCCCATCAGAAACCTGCAGTCACATAGCCAATGCATTATAGTCTCCCTGGGGCCTGGGAGCCCCACAGCTACTGTGTTTCCAACTCTCCTTCCTTATGTGGGATGGATAAATCACCCTGTCCTCTACCTGCTTTGGGTTTTGGTAATCATACATTCATAAAAGAGATTTGTTCGCTTCAAGTAATTAATTCTTCTTTTTTTCTTTCTCTGAACAAATTTTAAAATGGATATATTTTAAACATAGATTCGTTCTCTCATAGGTTACTAATATACTAAATGCCCTTAGGGAACAACAATGGAACTTACATTTCTTTCACATGCTTCAAAGAATAGAGCAGAATTGAGGACAGCAATGAACTCTAGGAAGCACTCCAGATACATTTTTTTAATCCAACTGGCAAAATTAAGCGAGATTATGCTGGGAATCTGAGATATTTAAAGAACTGACAGAAGAAAGAAATACCTATTCAAATGCAAAATAATTCTTTTTGCCTTCTCTTCTAAAGTCACTGAAAGAAGCTTCTGGCAATTTTTTACAGCTATTAAAAGAAATCAAACTATATATCACCCACTTTCATAAATATTTATCCAATTTAATCCTCAAAACAAGCCTAGGGGCATTATCCTCCACATTTTTACAAATAAAAAAGTGGCTTAAATAGCAAGAAATGAGACTTGCCCAACATCCCAAGGGCCAAACTTGAAAGAGTCTCCTGCCTTCAGAGCCCAGGCATGCTCACTGTCACGCAGCCACTCCCAGGATCTGTAGGCTCGGTTTGGTCTGCTCTTCCACAAAAAATTTCCTTTTCTTCAAAGTTATCTCCAAACATCTTCATCCTACTAAGTCTTGAAATTTTTCAAATTATCTTCCATGTATGGGCAAGTAAGCTGGATCCTTTGCAGGAGATTCCTAAAAATGAATTCAAAGAGATGACCTCTAAGGTAGGTTTTAACTTTAAAACTCTTAATTCAATGAAATTTACACTTTCAAAGGCAGAGAAAAACAGAGGCTGAAATATAGACATATCAGGGTTCATAAGAGTCCTGCTTTGTGTAAGACAGAGTCTTGTTAAAGAGAAAACTACAGGCTCGAAATGACAGGACTTGGCCCCAAACTGGGCCTTAATACCTAACCTAACTGCAGTTTCAACCAGCCCCAGAAATTTAGTCTTAACTGGTCAGTCAGGAATTTTCTGATCAGTGCCAAGGAAGTAATCTGCCTTCAGGGGCCCTCTCCAACCCCCAAAGCAAGAATGAGGTAATCTGCATGACAAGACCCCTACTCTTCCCCCCTCCATGCGCCCCGCAAAGGGAAAGCAGACCTTATGAGACAATCCTTTTCTTTTGCTAATAATTTCCTTGCCCCACCCTCCTTCCTATAAAAACCTTCCGTTTTTGGACAACTGGGAGCACCTCTCTGCTTCCTCTATAGCGTGGTGCCCAATTCATGAATTGCTTAATAAAGCCAATTAAAGCTTCAAATGTACCCTGTTGAGTTGTTTTTTAAAAAATAGTCTCTTCCTTGGGCAAATATTAAAATGACCTAGAAATAAGGGGGAGGGGAGAAAAATAATAAGATGACCTAGAAATTTAAAAAGACAAAAATAAAAAAATCGTTGAGAGTCTTGCCCTCAGAGATGATGATCTAGTTAGCCTGGCAAAGAGCTCCCAAATTAAACGTTTTTCTTAAACTTCCTAAAAAGAACTTTAAAATTCCCCAGTTAATTCTAATGTGCAGCCAGGACTGAGAGCCACTGATTTGGGATGCGTTGGGGGTGTCTGGGAGGAGTTTGGAGAATAGAAGTTGGCAGAAGACAGTCTCTTCTTGAGGATCTACATTTTAGATTCTTAAAAAAAGAAAATCTTAAATCTTAAAAAAAAAAAAAAAAAGGGAGATAGAATCTACATTTCTGCTTGTGTTACAGGAATTGTGTGAATAAACACCGCAACAGGCATCCGGTGGTATTAGTCTGGAAAGGCTTTTAAAGGAGATGAAGCCGAAGCAGAGTTTCAAAAGAGAACAGAGTATAATTTTATTATCAGAATAGAGGAGCCAAGATTAGGTCAGGGACTTCGAAGAGTAAGAGTGAATTATGTCCAGAGCTGGAACAGAGCTTTTAACTGAGGACAATGAAGGAATACCAAGAAACCCGTGATCAAAACTTTGTTTCCTCAAGGCACTCAATAAATACTAATTAAATTTCATTGTAATTGAATTGAAATAATCTTAATGGAAAATCGTTAAATGGCTTGAATTAAGTTTTGTACTTATCACTGTATCCATTTAATCCTGGATCAGCTCTCAAAGGTTTAGAAATATTAAGCCCAAAGATCACTGTTCTTTCTTCCCACTGCATATTATCTTTCCAGGAGCACAGTGAATGGAATTTCATACTCTTAGCAACTTCCACTCCTTATTTTCAGCAGCCCAAATGTTACCCTGACCCCATTCAATGAAAAATAACTTTGAATCTTATAAAATTTCCCAGATATCCACCAACACAGTGGATAGCTCTTAAGTGTCTTATGATGATGGTCCCATGACCATAGGGAAAAAAGATATTTTAATAAAACATTTTCACTGAACTTTAGAATCTAATAGTACTTTAAGAGTCATACTAGTTTCTTTTTAACAATTGTAAAATATTTCTCATTCTCTTTTAAATACTTCTTTTTTGAGATTTTATTTATTTGAGAGAAACAGAGAGAGAAAGAGCATGAGCAGAGAGAGGGGCAGAGGGAGAGGGAGAAGCAGACTCCCCGCTGAGCGGGGAGACCAATGCGGGGCTCGATCCCAGGACCCTGAGATCATGACCCAAGCTGAAGACAGATGCTTAACCAACTGAGCCACCCAGGTGCCCCTGAATATTTTCTTTTCAAGAGAGAATGGAGTCAAATATGGATAGTTTGTGAGATATATAAAGAAACTGCTGGTTAATTAATTGAGAATGAAATTTTAAGGAGACTTGTTTGAAAATCAAACATGACCTTCCTGAAATATCCTTCCTTGGGGATTGTCCAATCAACATTTAAAGATCAGCAGCTGGAGCTCCAGCAGCAGATACACTTTTGTCACCAGCCAGACCCCAAGACCTGAACTCCACTACTCACCTGCTTACACCCACCAGCCTTTGTCCCACATTTTTCCTTAAGCTCTTCTTTCCAGCTTATCTCTTAACTAAGGCAAAGACCTGAGGAGCATAGCATCCTGTGATAGAAACCAAAATACCCCTCAAGCAATAACGACTACCTGGATGAAGAGCTCTGGGGTCTAGACCACCGAGACCAGTTGGAGCTCAACCCCTGACTCACACCTGCACAGACAGACCATGGACTGACCCAGGGAGTGACTGATAGTTACCTTTACCTCATTATAATACTAAAATGTCCACCCAGCGAGAAGCACAGGCCTCATTTACATAGCATACAATGTATGTCTAGGTGTGTTTCCTTAAGGCACATGCACATCTCTACATAAGGATGATAGGCTCCCCTATCTAAATATTCAATGAAAAAAATGAAAGTAACCCATTCACCCTTGCTTGGGGAGTCATGGCTTTGGAAGTTATGCTCTATGAGCTCTATATTCGCTGCAAATAAGGTTCCCTTTGTGCAACGACTCCACCTGGTGTAGTTTCTACCTGTGACTAACCAAGGAGTGAACTCACATTAGTTTGGTTACACTTTCAGCAGCAGCCTTCATCGACAGGTAGCAAGACCTGGCAGAATTAAACAGACCATCCTTATCATCTTTAGGTGGAATGAGATGGTATAAGATATTCTGGACTCATTAATAGAATCTGTGGGAATAATATAATACTTGACCTTGAAAAACAGTGAAACAGTCACAGTGTGCCCTTGATGCAACCCTACCTGAATGATAAAATTCATTCATTCACCCATTCATTTATTCAACAAACACTGAGTCTGCATTCCATGCCAGATGCTGAGAAGGACAAGCTCTTTTCTGCTCTCACAAAGTTTAATGGGGGGAAACCCAATAAACAGGTAAATCAATTAAAAATTATGATTAAAAATTGAAAAATAAATGTTGTAAAGGTATAAACAGCAAGTCACTTGAAGGACTAGTAAGAGCGAAACAGCCCTGCACACAGTAAGAAGGAATTCAAGCAGAGAGAAGGCTCTGGATGAGGCTGGAGAGTAAGGAGGTCATGGCCTGGTTATACAGGACTTCTTTTCTCTTCAGCCTGAACCCCCTCTGCTACCCCGTGCCAGTTCATGTTCACCCAGGACACCTTGCGCAGGACCCAAACCAAACCCTTGCCTTACTGTCCCCTGTGGGAAAGCTCCTCTGCTCCTGTCGTGTCTGTGTGGGTGTGTGTGTGTCTGTCTTGAGTGTGTGTTTGGGGGCTTGTGTTGCTAGCGTAATTCAGGCTTTTTAATTAAGTTCACTATTTTTTTTTTTCTCTTACAGCTAGAAACTTAATTTTCAAGAAAACTGCATGGGAAATAACTCTTGAGTATTGCTTGTCTGGGAAGCCCAAACCTATTGACAGTGTGGAAGCTGCCCTCGTGAGACCTATGAATCCTCTGGTTTGCTGACTTCTGGGGGTAAACGGGGGTCGGGTGGGGCATAGGAGTTCCATAGCAGGGGCTTAAAAGGCTGTGATGCATGTCAGCGAGTTAGGGAGCCTCTCAGGGGAACCTATGTAAAAAGTCAGCTGACGGCTCTGACGTGGGCAGGCCAGGTCCGAGGACCCACACGGGGGCCTGCGGGACCAGCCAACAGGGTCCTTGGCTTCGCACAGGATGGAAATCAAACGCAAGCCAACAGGATGTGAGAGCAGGGTTTACTGAGGATATAGACAGAGCACAGACAGGTGGAGCGTCGGGGAGACTCAGAAAGGAAAGGAACATGAGTCTCATCTTTGTTCAGGGTCTGGGATTCTTATTGAAGATGGTGGTCTGGTGTACGTGTCCCCTTAGGCATCCAGGAACCACCCAGAACAAAGACGAGGGCCCAGGTGTCATTCCTCGGAGCCGAGAATGACTTGTATGGTCATTCTCACCTGGCCCTTCCTTAAATGGTATCTATTCTGAAGAAATCACTAATTCCTTGCCCCTTACAAGGAGGACATATACTATTTGCATTATGAGGCATGTGTAAAGTGGGGTGAGGTACAGGTCCTAGCAAGAATAGAAGCAGAAAAAGGAGAAAAAGTAGATTTTTGTGGAGTCTGTCCCTTTCCCTGTCTCAGTACACCTTTTTTTTTTTTTTTTTAAGATTTTATTGATTTATTTGAGACAGAGAGAGAGCATGAGTCGGGGGAGAGGGAGAATGAGATTCCTCAAGGGCGCCTGGGTGGCTCAGATGGTTAAGCGTCTGCCTTTGGCTCAGGTCATGATCTTAGGGTCCTGGGATCGAGTCCCGCATCGGGCTCCCTGCTCCTTGGGAGCCTGCTTCTCGCTCTGCCTCTCTCTCTCTCATGAATAAATAAATAAAATCTTAAAAAAAAAAAATACTATTAAAAAAAAAAGAAGAAGAAAAAAAAAGAATGAGACTCCTCCCCGAGCAGGGAACCCAATGCAGGGCTGGATCCCAGGACCCGGGGATCATGACCTGAGCTGAAGGCAGACGTAACCGACTGCGCCACACAGGTGCCCCTTCAGTACACCTTTTAAGCTTTGAAGTTCTCAACTTTTTAAACCGTATCTACTTTTAAAAAACATAAAAATATCATATACTCTGTTATGGGTTGAATTGTGCCCCACACCCATATGTTGAAGTCCTAATCCTCAGTGTCTGTGGGTGTGTCCTTATTTAGAAATGGAGTCTTTGCAAATGATCAAGTTAAGATGAGGTCACTAAGGTGGACCCTAATCCAACATGACTGTATCCTTATAAAAAGGGGAAATTTGGACAGACACATGTCACACAGGAACTAGGAAGATGACATATGAAGATGAAGGTGGAAGTCAGAGTGATGCATCTACAAGTCCAGAAATGCCAAAGATGGCCAGCAAACCACCAGAAACTAGGTGAGAGGCCTGGAACAGGTTCTCCCTCAAAAGGAACCAAACCTGCTGATACATCAATCTTGGACTTCTAGCCCCTAGAACTAAAATCAATGGATTTTTGTTGTTTTAAGCCATCCAGTATGTGGTACTTGGTTTTGGTAGCCCTAGCACACTAATATACCCTCTTATAAGCCTATTCAAAATTTCAAGATAAATGGAAAAGTAACTTCCTGTGAATCTATAATTATTTTAAAATAAAAACCTAAAAAATGGAAAATCATGACTAAAAGCAATAAAATATTGAATATGCTTTAAAAAATATTTTTGTAGTCCATCCATTCCCAGAGATTCTGATATTAATCATGATAAGTGGTTATCCCACCTTCACACTGCACAGTTGAGAATCACTGTTCTACTGTCTCTGAGTTATATAGGAGAAGGCTTGGGTGCTGCCAGACCTCCTCCCAGACCCAGAGGAGACCTCCATCAAGGTATGATATTGGGGGAAAGTAGTGGAATTCTATACAGTGCCCTCTCTGAAACCTCTACCTGATGATGTCCATAAAATATTTCATTAGCAGACTGGACAACTATGTCTACCCTTGGGCATGGGTATCTTGAAGACCACTAATGTAACAGAGGAATGGGAACCAGGAATATCTTTATACCATCTTGGCCCCATCCGAGCTTGTCATAGGGTGCGGGGAATTCATCTTGTCTAGGAACTAAAGTTTAGACACAGTATTAGTTTCCTAGGGAAGCTGTAACAAAGTACCATAGACTAGGTGGCTTAAAACAATACAAACAATACAAATGTATTTCCTCAAAGTTCTGGAGGCTAGAAGTCTAAAATCAAGGTGTTGGCAGAGTTGCCTCTCGTAGTCTGAAGCTTACATGGTGTTCTCCCAGTGTGACTGTGTTTATGTCCAAATATTTCCTGTGTAATAAGAACACCAATCATGTAAGATTAGGGCCAACGATGATAACCTCATCTTAATCATCTGCAAAGACCCCATTTCCAAATAAGGTCATATTGACAGATATTGGGGGTTAGGACTGAAACATATTTTGGCCAGGGGGACATAATTCAACTCATAATAGGTACCAAATTGACACTCCATACTGTGAGAGACTAAAATCAGTAAAATTCTCAGGTAAGGACCTGATCCAGCTGTTCCAACTACTCAAACGTTGGAAGAAGCTGCCATGAGGCTACTGTCTGTGGGCTCCCCCTGCTGGAAGAGTCAATGATGTAGTTAAACCTCTCTAATCTAGCTGCATTTACACCTGTGTCTCTACGTAAAATTAGCTAATAATTCTCCTTTCTTGTTCAGTCCTTGAAATCAAGGTTACATTATTCTCATAAAATGAACTGGGGGATTGTCTCTATTTCACTATTCTCTGGAATATTCTATATAAGATGGAAATTCTGTTCTGTTTCTTGAAGATTCAGTAGAATTTGCTTATAAAACCATTTTGGCCTCATGTGATTAGTTTTGTTTATAGGTAGATTTTTTTAAACTATTAATTGATATTCTCTCTCTTTCCTTCCCTCTCTCCCTGTGTGTGTGTCTGTCTGCCTCTCTCTCATTTCCTGTCTTCTTTCCAGTGAACTTAATTTTTTACATTTCCGTTTATTCTTCAACTCTTTTGGAGGTCTTACCTTATATTCCTATTACTTTACCTTTACTTCACCTTCTCTTAAATTTTATCATGCTATGGTAGGTTAGGGGGAGCTTGATATACGTAACTGCCCTTCAAATTTGAAACCCCGATGAATGACTGCATGTTACCAGAGCCTAGACATTATTACACAACTTCTGTACCCAGAACTGTTTGATGACATAAAGGCAGCATGAAACCATAAAAACTAATTATGTTGAAATTTGAGAAACTGAGGTATAAGAGGCTTGGTAAACATTGCTTTACCTTCAACAGGCAGAACTTTATTGCCTAATACAAGCATGTCTGTGAAGCACTGAGGGAGACTTGAGAAGCTCACTGAATATCTGTCTAATGTTCTGTTATGCTTAGAGTTTATGACAGTAAAATGTAACTAGTACACAGTTTATTAGTCAAAGTTCTCATTTTTTAAAAAAGATTTTATTTATTTATTTGAGAGAGAGCAAAACTGAGAGAGATCACAGAGGGAGAAAGAGCAGAGAGCCTGATGCAGGGCTCAATCCCAGGACCCTGAGATCATGACCTGAAGGCAGACGCTTAACCGACTGAGCCGCCCAGGCGCCCCAAAGTCCTCATTTTCATCAAGACCTAGAATCAGTCCAAAGAACTACTTTGCCTGTGGATACTTTACAAAATCTAAATTAATTACTATCTTAGACCTCATATTTGACAGTAAAAGTACTTGGAATACTGACACTCTAAAAACTGCCCCCCATCTTACATATAACTATTTCTAGTGTACCTTGTTTTTAACTCCACAAATAGACATTGCTATTTGTTTTTCAGACTGACTTAATTACAATCTTCTTCATATTTTATTTCATTTTTTATCTTGCATTTCAAATTCCTGGGGGCATGAATCTTCTTGTTTGTTGTATTTGCTGGCTCTCACCCATGGTAGCTTGTTTCCCTGTTTGTTTTGCAACTTTTCTTGTATGTCAGGGAATTTCTTTTAACAGGTTTTATTCTGTTGGAATCCCATTCAGCCCAGATTGTAGGAGAGTGCCTCCAAGGGAGTTGTGTGTTTTTCTCTTCTTTGACTTGAGACCAATTCTTATGTTAATTTCTGGATTGGGAGGTTCATGTACCACACAACAAGCAAAGAAGCAAGTTATGGCAGACATAAGAACTTAACATGTGATAAAGAAACCCTTACAAATTAGATGAGAAGAAAGGTTTTTTTTTTTAAGTAAGGCTGGAGACAAAAAGTACAATAAAGAGGGTATGCAAATTAAAACAAAACTATCTGGGGCGGGGGGGAGGTGTCCCAGGATGGAATGCAAAATATGACAAAACTATCTGACTACATTACAAATATATGAAACCACCTCACTGAAAGAAGTTGGGAGTGGGAGGTGGGGAGAATTGACCTCAAACTTTGGAAATTAATGGAGTCTATAAAACTAAAGGCAAAGGAAACTATACATAGTGCTATACTCTAGTTGATAATGTTGCTTCCCACAGAGTTTGATTCAACAACTCTGCTACTGCTGTATAGGAATACTGGATTTGAAAAATTAAGTAAATGGATGGTAAGCAGTGGGAGCCTGATTTCTGACTGCTGGAGTGAGAGGCAGCAAGGGGAGGTGGGTGCCTAGAATGATCCATGTGGTAATGGATTAACATTGGAGATCTCAGTATGCATTCTTTTTTTGTTTAGCTTCATACAGATACAGATGGTTAGAAATATGCATAGATAGATATGTATATAAATATATATATATATACAGATTAGCATACACACATATATGTCCTCACACTCCACTGAGAGGTCCCAGAAGCAACAATATCCTCGTAGCAACAAATATACCTAGCACCCAGATCTTGCTTTCTAATATTATTCTCCAACAAAAGGGAAAAGGATTCCTTGGCGAAGTGACTGATTCTAAGACCAGAGCAGGAAATATAAAAGATGGGCCTGGAACATTCAGTAAAGCCATAAAGAAAAGACGTGATAACAGACACACACACACACACACACACACACACACAGAGTGATGAAGGTATGTCAAAAAAGCACAGGAGCCAACAAAAAGAGCTCCCAATGGCCAATAATTTGTGCAAAAAAATAAAGTATTATTAGATTATAAATCGAAGTATAAAATAAATGTTCATGCGTTCATGTTAACATATGTAAATGATTTAATACAGAAATAAGTGGGGGGAGGAAGACAAATATTCCATGCAGAAAAATTCCAACTTATGTAGCCACTCCACCCTCAAGGTAGGAGCATAAAACCCCACTCCTCAGATGTGGACTTTCTTTGCATAGTGACTCCCTTCCAAAGAACACAGTATGGAAAGGGGGGAAAAAGTAACCTTATAGTAGAGAAACGTGACAAAATCTACCTCAGCGAGGTGACCAAGGTCAGCCTCAACAGTGATAAGTCATGTTAATAATATGTATTACTGATACAATGTGATGAAAGCGGCACCTTACCTTTGTAACTTTCCTCCCCAAAACCCATAACCCCAGTCTAATCATGAGAATAGTACCAGATAAATCCCAATAGGGGGACATTCTATAAAACACCTGACCAGTTCTCAAATCTGTCAATATCATCAAAAACAAGGAAATTCGAAGAAACTATAACAGCCACACAGAATATAAGGAGACAATGACTAAATGTAACATGGTATCCTGGACAGAATCCTGGAACAGAAAAAAGACATTAAGTAGAAACTAAGGAGATCTGAATAAAGTATAGATTTTCACTAATAATAATATATCAGGATTGGTTCATTAGTTTTGATGAATGTACTATATTAATATAAGATGGTAATAATAGGGGAAACTGGATATGAGGTTTATGAGAACTCTCTATACTATCTTTGCAACTTTTCTGTAAATTGAAACTTGTTCTAAAATATACAGTCAATTTTTCATAAGGTAATGCTGCAGTAAACTTCCTTTGCCAAAAAAATGCTGGGAAATCTTAAAATCTAAAAAAAAAATTATGTATGTATATATTTGCCTTCCTGCAATATTGTTCCAAAATAAAGATGATGTTAACATTTTTAGCACTTAAAAAATATGCTGGAAAATTTATTTAAAAATTTTTAAGTCAGGGTGCCTGGGTGGCTCAGTTAGTTAAGCAACTGCCTTTGGCTCAGGTCATGATCTCGGCTTCCTGGAATTGAGCCCTGAGTCTCCCTGCTCAGCAGGGAGTCTGCTTCTCCCTCTCCCTCTGCCTCCTCCTTCCTGCTCATGCTCTGTCTCTGCCTCTCTCTTTCTCTCTCAAATAAATAAATAAAATCTAAAAAATTTTTTTTAATTTTTTTTATTTTTAAAGATTTTTATTTATTTATTTGACAGAGAGAGACACAGCGAGAGAGGGAACACAAGCAGGGGGAGTGGGAGAGGGAGAAGCAGGCTCCCCGCAGAGCAGGGAGCCCGATGTGGGACTCGATCCCAGGACCCTGGGATCATGACCTGAGCTGAAGGCAGTCGCTTAACCAACTGAGCCACCCAGGTGCCCTAAAAAAATTTTTTTAAGCAAGTCCACACCTCATACCATTTACCAAACTAAAATTTAAAATTCAGTATCACAAATAGACAATTAAAAGGAAAATATGTGATAGAACTATTTTGCAATGATTATGACAAAAAGGAAATAGCCTTAATTTCTAAGTTCATAATTTTTCAAAAGAAAAACACCAAAAATCCCAAAAGACAAATAGAAGCATTAAACAGACAATTCACAAGGAAAGAAATATAATAGCTACTATATATTTAACAAAACATTTTACCTTCATCACTGAAATAATCAGTAATTGTCAAAGCATAATGCTGAGCACAAAGGATTCTTTGTACAATTCTCTTCACTTTTGTATATGTTTACAATTTTTTCATAGCATAAAGTTAGATTAAAAGTTTCACCTTAACAAAAATGATGGCATATTTTGATAGGTACCATATCTATGAAATGGCATAGAGTTTTATGTGTTTAATAAAATCCAATTGTGAGATGCTATACTAAAATATTACATTGATACTCAGCTAATGGAAATGTAGGTTTGCAAAACCTTCATGGAAAGCAGTTTCATCATAGATATATGTATGTATGTATGTCATATATATGTCATATATGAGACATATATATGTATAATATATACATAACTTTTTATTTTAATTCTAGTTAGTCAACATACAATGTTTTATTAGTTTCAGGTGTAGAACACAGTGATTCAACAATTCCATACATCACCTGGTGCTCATGACTACACAGTGCCCTCCCTAATCCCCATCACCTATTTCACCATCCCCCCACACACTTCCCCTCTGGTAACCACCAGTTTGTTCTCTATAGTTAAGAATCTGTTTCTTGGTTTCTCTCTCTCTTTTTCCCCTTTTGCTCATTTGTTTTGTTTCTTAAATTCCACATTAAGTGAGTTCATATGGTATTTGTTTTTCTCTGACTTATTTTGCTTAGCATTATACTCTCTAGCTCCATCTATGTTGTTGCCAAAGGCAAGACTTTATTCTTTTTTTATGGCTGAGTAATATTCTATCTTCTTTACCCATTCATCAATCAATGGGCACCGTGGGCTGCTTCCATATCTTGGCTATTGTAAATAATGATACTATAAGCACAGGGGTGCATGTATTCCTTTTAATTAATGTTTTTGTATTCTTTGGGTAAATACCCAGTAGTGTGATTGCCGGATAGTAGGGTAGTTCTATTTTTAATTTTTTGGGGAACCCCTATACTGTTTTCGAGTGGCTGCATCAGTTTGCATTCCCACCAACAGTGCAAGAGTGTTCCTTTTCCTCCACATCCTCCCCAACACTTGCTATTGCTTGCATTTTGATTTTAGCCACTCTGACAGGTGTGAGGTGATATCTCATTGTGGTTTTGATTTGCATTTCCCTGATGGTGTGTGATATATCTTTTTTAAAGATTTTATTTATTTATTTGAGAGAGAGAGGAAGCAAAGAGGGAGAAGGAGAAGCAGAATCCCTGCTGAGCAGAGAGCCCCATGCGGGGCTCGATCCTAGGACCCTGAGATCATGACCTGAGCCGAAGGAAGACGCTTAACTGACTGAGCCACCCAGGTGCCCCATTATTTATCTTTTTAAAATAAATGTATTTGTTATGTATATTCATGCACACACACCAACTTAAAAAGTTCTTCTAGGTTAAGATTGCAGGCTGAGTGCATGTTTATCACCATTTCATCCCAAATCTTATTGAATTCTATAAAAGATATATGGAAAAAATACATGAAAGAGTACTATTAGCTATCCAGAAATTTTGAAGAATTTCTGGAAGACAGAGAGCAAATAAGATCAAGTTGACAAAGAAACTGCAATAAAGACATGTAACTCAAAACAAAAATTACATCAGAGGAGGCCACCTCTCTCTAAAACCTTAGTGGAAAACTAACAGAACTCCAAACTTGTGATGAGCACTGGGTGTTATATGCTAACTAATGAATCGTTGAATACTACATCAAAAACTAATGATGTGCTATATGTTGGCTAACCAAATATAATGAAAAAGATTTTTCTAAATATTAAAAAAAAAAAAAGAAAGAAAGAATTCCAAGCTTGGAGTAAGAAAAGGTAGTGAGCTGGAATAAATCTTGGGGCAATCATCATGATAATTAATTAAAACCTTGGAACATCTAAGCCAGCCTCCTAAATATGTATTTCTCTTCCTTTCTTACAATTGTAATAGAATTTGGAGGAGGATCTTAAAATGATTCTGATTTTTAGCTAGAGAAAAAAATGAGTGAGATTAACTTTTTTTTTTTTGAGATTAACTTTTAAAAATAAAAATCAGTGGTAATCTGAAGACACTAGACTTTCCAGCTATTAAAATATATCTAATGAGACTTGGCTTGGTATAAGAATAAACAGATCCCAAGAGATCAATGTACAAAAGAGCTTATCAAGAATGTCTCTGGTCGGGACGCCTGGGTGGCTCAGTCGGTTAAGCGTCTGCCTTCAGCTCAGGTCATGATCCCAGGGTCCTGGGATCGAGTCCCGCATCGGGCTCCCTGCTCCGTGGGGAGCCTGCTTCTCCCTCTGCCTCTGTCTCTCTCTCTGTCTCTCATGAATAAATAAATAAAATCTTAAAAAAAAAAAAAAAGAATGTCTCTGGTCATTATGTAGACATTAAAATTCAAGTTCTGAATCTGATCACACCTTAATCTAGCCTGTGAGAGTTTTAACTTGTGCTTTTACTGCTTTTAGTCTTTGGCATTTAGGAATTTCTCATTCTTCCTTGTGAACACAAGAAAGCATTAAAAAATTTATCTGAGGAGCACCTGGCTGGCTCAGTTGGTAGAGCACTTGACTCTTGATCTCAGGTTCTGAGTTCGGGCCTCACAATGGGCGTGGAGTCTACTTTACATATGAAAAAAAAAAATGTTAAAAAAGTATTTATCTGAATCCATTCTAAGAGGTGAAAAATGAGTTTATAACTCCTTCCCCCGGGAGAGAAGCCAAACAGCCAACTGAAGATTGAATCTCCTAATTCGACTCTTAACTTTCTCAGGGAATAAGGAGCTTGTATACTAATTTGGGTCAGAACTTCACCTCTGAGTGACACAATCAACTGTAGCTTGAGTGACAAAGTCACATATGGGAACATGGCCGCTCCCACTATGACCTTAAAATCTAGTGAGTAAAGAAGAGACATTCCCAAAAAGGCAAGAAGTAAAACAGTGGTGCAAAGCCATTTGTAAAACTTAGAGTTAAGTTGAAATAATTGTTCGTAATGTGATTAAGAAAATAGAGCTTAATAATGATTATCAGGAAATAAAAGTCCAGATAATTGAAGTAAGAGATGGTTTTATTTGTTTGGAAGGGAGATTATACATATTAATTACTTTTTGATAGAAAAGTATAAGCTAGATCTCCTGTATTTCATGACTGCTTTATAAACAATTATTGTAAACAATTATTACATTTGCAACTTTAAAAGATAATGAGGACAAAAATGGCCAAAATCTATGATGTATTTATTTTGCTGTTAAGAATCTATATCCTAAGAAATAATTTGAAATGTCAACAGACATATGCACAAAAGGTTATTATAGTTGTTATTTATTTAAAGCATAAAAAATTGAAAATAAGTTAAATTCCCAGCTATGGAGAAATTATTTTAAATAACTCTTGATATATTCACAGAATGTATGCTATCAAACCATTAAAAATGATGTTTACAGAGCATTGTCACTAATGAAAAAAATTCTTAGACTTAAGAAAAACTAAATATGAAATTGTATAAGCTCAAAGAAGTAAAAAAAGAGTATTGTATGATAAAAAAAAACACATCAAAATTCTAGGTAGAGAGGCCCTCAGAGGAATAAAGAATATCAGCAATTCTTGGGGCTTGTTGGGGTTTTTATCCAAAGGAAGAAATAGGTGAGAAGTTAGCCTGCACGAAATGACACATCCAGGCACAAAATAGACAGCCGAGAATATCTCTGGCCTTACGTAGACATCAAAAGTCAGATTCTTGGGCCTGTACTAAGTCCTATAATACCTCCCCTATCTAAGGCTGTCATCGTTTTAACTTGTACATTTTCTACTCTTGGGTTAACTTTACCAAAATGACCTATTTAAGAAGTAGGAGGATGTGAAGGCTTTCAGTGTTTTGCTCATTTTTGCCCCCACTCGCTCCTGGCTTTCTCTGACTGGATGGAGCTCTACACCATCAGAAGGGATGCTCCCAACACGAGATGAGGACTGTGGTGCCATAAGAAGACCAAGGTGGTGGCAACATCTTCCCACTGCTTTTTCTCAATGATGTTGACGTGTCGGGCCAAGGCAACTGCCAGGTGCATAAATGAAGACTCAAAGGAGAGATGTGTGACTTGATGAGTTTGGTAGCACAAAAGAGAACATTTGGACCACTAGTCCAGTGACTTTTCTCAAGAGGGGTTCTATGAGAAAATGAAGCCCTGCAGAAACTGATTGGAGTGACTATTCTCAATTATCCCCCAAGGACTAGTGCCATTGCAGACACAAAGTTAATTCGGTGTGTATACTGAAGGCTTTAAAGCTTGATCCTCTCATGAAATCGTAGTTGAGAGAAGTTGGGGAGAATAGCTGAAATAGACTGCACTTCTCCCAAGCAGAATGTGCTGCTTTCACTGAGCAACTCGATGTTTCAATCTGCTAAATCCTGGGCAGCCAAAATTACAGGACAAATAACCAACCTCTTTTATTATCTGGGTTATGACTTCAGGAAATCTTGTGGTCTAAAAATTTTAATGGCCCAGGTTTGTATTAGTTTGCTCAAGTGGCCATAAAAAAGGACCACAAACTGGGTGGTTTAAAGAGCAGACATTTATGGTCTCATGGTTTTGGATGCTAGAAGTCTGAAGGAAGGTGTTGGCAGGGATGGTTCCTTCTGAGCACTGGGAGGGAGGGAGCTGGTCCAGACCTCTCTCCTTGGCTTGTAGATGGCCATCTATCTTCAGGGTCACACGGCATTCTCTCTGTATGGTTATCTGTGTCCAAATTTCACCTCCTTATAATGACACCAGTCATGTTGGATTAGGGCCTACCCCAATGATCTCATTTGAATTTGATTGTCTCTGTAAAAACCCTACCTCAAAATGAGGTCACATTCTGAGAGACTGGGGGGTTGGGACTTCATATGAATTTGAGGGGGACACAAGTCAGCCCATAATAAGGTTGTATCGGCAACTATTCGATTTAACTGCTCAGTATCCGTTGTACTTTCTTCCTGAACTGAAATCTTTACAGTAATCACCATTAGTTCTACAGAGAGGGTGGCATATAATACAACCTGAACAATCAGAAAAACTACATCTCCATGGCATTATGACTGGTTCAGAGATAGGCATGTAACTCAAATCAAGCCAATTAATGTTCTCACTGGGACTTTCACTGAAACAACCAGGAAAGATTGCAGCTGCCGAGGACTGTGTAAGCCTCACTGCTGGTGGCCATCATCGGTGGCACATGGAAAGACAGTGCCTGAGAATAAAGTCAACCAACTGGGTGCATGGCACTCTGCCCAGATCATTGCTTCAGAACTGGAACATTTATTTCCCCAGTTGCTTAGAATATTGGCAAATGACGGCTCTCAGCTGAGCTGCTCTCCATGACATGCCTTCAGCCAAATAGCCACCTGGCCCAAATGACTGCATAATGTGAGGGTGAGGGTTTATAAAGGCCCAGACCCTTTCCTTCCAAGCAAAGCAGTCCTAGGGAGTCATCCAGAGCTATCCATAGAATCAGCTGCCTCCTTCTGCTCAATCCTGCACTCTTTACTCTTCTCAAACATGTTTATACCAAGAACACTCCCCCCAAAACTTCCCACATACAAATTTTTATCTCAAACCTATGATGCCAAACACAGAGGAAAGCAGTGCTACAGGACCCTGATTACCTTGTTTGAGGCCACAGACTCAACTCTCAGATCTCTTGAGTATATGAACTAATAAATTTCCTTTTTTATTGAAGCTATTGAGTTTTGGTTTCCTGTCACTTTCACCCAAAAGAGACTTGATGAATTATAACACCTTGGATACAAGTGTCAGAAATGATCTAGTGTGATCAGGAGAGGAATGCATATAAGTTCATTCAGCAGAAATTCTGGAGCGTCTACATGTCTGCCTTGTGCCAGGTTCTGTTCTAGGCTCTGGGGACACAGAAGTAGGTAATTCAACGTCTCTGCTCTCAGAAGGCTTACGTTTCAGTGGGGAGAAGAGAAAATAAGCAACTGAGAAAATAAACATTGAGGGGATTTTAAGTAAAGGCTACCCATCCAGAGTTGGCCGTGGGGGACTGGAGCGCTAAGAGATTGGCTCTACCAGATTGGATGGCGTTATATTCGAGTAGAAGAGGCCATTCCCAGGTTTGGACCTATGCTGCAATGTCTCTCTGGAGAATCATCCACAGGGACTGCTAGTAGGGGGCCTGGCAATCAACATGCTACCCCCCCGTGCTACCTTTGACCAAGGCCTAACTAGGCAATTCGGGAGACTGCTATAGCAGATTTTGACCTTCTGAGAACTTTTTCTCCATCAACTTCACCCCATTTCTGCCTTTCTCAGATCATTCTAAGTGCCTTAAGTAAATGATTTCATTTAGCACTCAAAACCACCTTGTGAGGATTACTACTTTCACTGATATAGAAGAACTTCAACTCACAGAGAGGATAAGTAATTTCTCCAAGGTCAAACCTCTACTGAGTGATCTGAGCCCAGGCAGTCTGATTCTGGAAACCTCAGTAGGCCCTTGGAAAGTCTGCATGACTTGATAATTCGTGGCCCAGGGTTCATACCCGTCAGGCTGCCTGTCAGACCTGTCTCTGGGTCTGCATTTCTCAGCAAGGTCAAAAATCATGAGAAAAGGATTACCATTTACTGGGCACCTACCTTGTTCCAAATACTTGACATGGATAAGGTCATTTCATCTTAAAAAACAAACAGCCCTGCAAGGTTGCCATCACTATCCCTATTTTAGACATGAGGAGATAATGCCAGGGTAGGTAAAAAATGTGCCCACCTCTCCACCTAGTACTAGAGATGGATCTGGCTGATTCCAAAATACGTGCTCTATTATGATTACAATGGCACATACTACTTCTCCAAAGAGATCGTCTTCTGGATACATTGAGGGTTAGTTGTTTACTTTGAATCAGTTTCCTCGGAACTGATTGTTATTGATGATGTTATTGAAACATCTTAACAGGATTCTTTCCTTTGGAAACTGAGGATATAAAGAAATCAACTGATAGGAAGCCAGGCTACACATGGATTTGCCAAGCTTTTAACGTGGACATACACTGGTATCAATAAAATACACAGGAGTGACTTGCCCGCAGTTACCACATGCTTTCATACTCATTTCCAGCCACAGGTCAGTGGGGACACAGCCTCAGTCCCAGTCATTGTCCTCAGCCTTTCCCTCTCCTGGGTTGTATTCTGTCTCTTGTGGTAGTCATGACTTTGCAAGATTCTCCCCGAATTCCCTTGGGCTTTTTGGCTTTCCTCAGGCAACCATGCTTACATCAATGCTTTTATACCTCCTCTCACTGCTGGTGTTCACGTCCATTCATCCATAATACTAACCCCTCCACTGAGTGCACTGACGTCTCTGTGAAGTCCCAAAGGTAGGACTCCTGGTTTCATCTGTGATTCTTTGTCCTTCATTCCACCTTCTCCAAATTGTGACTTCCCTCTGCTCAGTAGGCCCCAGAAACAATCTTCCAAGGGAAGACACCTTGGCTCTAGGACCACAACCTTTTTCTGTCTTTCTTTAGCCTCTGGTGCATTCTTATCATGAGCCTCAGTGGGCACCTGCTTTTTCCGCTGGCTGTCACTATGACTCACTCGACTTCTCAGCTCTCAGGGTTCCTGTTGTCCTCTAGAATCTTGGGTCCCTGCTCACACCTTCCTGGGAAGAGCAATTTCTACCATCCCTGTGGTTTCTGGAGGGGAGGATTAAGTCCCTAAGGAATATTTGACTCCTTTCTCTATAGTTGCTTCCTGGATCCCTTTTGAAATGATCTCTCTTCTTCCACAGCTTCAGGGCAAGGACAAAAAGATTTTTACTTAATATGCAGACCTTGCAACCAGTCCTCTAACTGCTATTCCTGCAGAAAGCCCTTTTCAATACTTAAAAAATTCTGTTACTTTTTCATGCTCTGCCCTTTGCATATGGGTTACACATTTGTCACAATATTATAAACTGTTAAATATCTTCCAATATATTTAATGTAATGACACTGTACTAAAAGAGCTGATGCTGCTCTTTAAGCATCTAAGTTAACTACAAAATATAGACTTAAACTTTGGGGCTGATAGTAAACACCATTTTCTCATTATTTTATCATGAGATATTTATAAGTGCTCTGATAATAACAGATTGATGTATACTTATTCTTAATGCTATTTCCTCCAAAAACCAACCCTTTAAAATTTTAAACACAATTCCAGTCCATTAAAATGTTACACTGTAGTTTGTAATCATTCTGTGAGAATAAAAGAAATGGTTCATGTTTAATGAGAATGTACTTTTTTATTATTATTATGTTATGTTAATCACCATACATTACATCATCAGTTTTTGATGTAGTGTTCCATGATTCATTGTTTGCGTATAACACCCAGTGCTCAATGCAGAACGTGCCCTCCTTAATACCCAATCACCAGGCTAACCCATCCCCCCACCCCCCTCCCCTCTAAAACCCTCAGCTTGTTTTTCAGAGTCCATAGTCTCTCATGGTTCATCTCCCCCTCCCATTTCCCCCCTTCATTCTTCCCCTCATGCTATCTTTTTTTTTTTTTTTTTAAAGATTTTATTTATTTATTTGACAGAGAGAGACACAGCGAGAGAGGAAACACAAGCAGGGGGAGGGGGAAAGGGAGAAGCAGGCTTCCCGCCCAGCAGGGAGCCCGATGCGGGACTCGATCCCAGGACCCTGGGATCATGACCTGAGCTGAAGGCAGTCGCTTAACCAACTGAGCCACCCAGGCGCCCCTGCTATCTTCTTTTTTTTTTAACATATAATGTATTATTCATTTCAGAGGTACAGGTGTGTGATTCAACAGTCTTACACAATTCACAGCGCTCCCCATAGCACTATGTGCCACGTTCTGCACCAAGCACCTTATAGACATTATCTCATTTACTCCCTCAACAACTCTAAGAAGCTGGTATGATCATAATAATCTCTAAAAAGCTAGTTGAAGTTCAGAGGAGTTAAATAACTTTAACAGAGTCCCAGAACGAGGTCACAGGAGCTTGGCTCCAAAGTCCAAACCTAAGCTATCAAGTGACCTTGCCTCCCAAAACTAAGTAAGGAAAAAATGTGTGTGTGCGTGTGTGTGTTAAGAGAGAGACACAGACACACACAGAGAAACACATATAGTAAGAAGTCCTTCTTCATCTTCATGCCCTTCTACCCCAGTCGGAGTCCCCTAGCTAGAGCCTCTACTGTGAATAGCAATGTCGCTGTTGCTAACACTCAGAACATTCCATTTATTTGACCGTAGAAGGGACATATCTCTTTTCTCTTTTGTGACTACTGGAAGGAATTTGCCTTTCGTTCTCTCATGAAATAACCTCCTCAAAGCTTCCTTTACTTATGACTGGTATTTGCCCACAAATGGACTCAGAGCCAAATCAATGGACAGTGCTCAACATATGAAAAGTGTGCATGATGTTCTACGGTGCTATTTTGTTTGTTGTGACATTGCAGGTTTAAAAATAGGTTGGCATTTTTTGTTACAGAGAGCCTATCATTCATTTAGTTTTATAAGATTACAAGAAAATTTCTTGAGACGCAGTACTAACAATCAGGTCTGTTGTGATTATTTAACTGTGGTCCAGGAGAAACAAAACAGTGAATGAGCCAGATAATCCCTTAAGACCACACTGTGTTCAGGGTAAGGCGCCCAGGAAGTTGAATTAAGTTTTTCCATCTTTCAGCCTACAAAATTACCATTTGGTGCATTGCAACTTCAGGGTGACAAACAGGCAACCACTTCACCCAGATTTCATTGCAAAGAGAGTTGCAGTGTTAATAATAGCATTGTTAGTGAGTCATCCTGGCCATGGCGGCAGCAACAGCAATCTTGCTACTGTATTTATTACATGGAGATGGTGTTATTAGGGCTACAAAAACCAGACATGGCACATGCATCTCATCATCCTGCCATTTATCTGGAAAGAAGTAAATGACTCCTGTTCCGTGCCACAGTAAGTCCAGAAAGTCCTGATTTGCCCCTAGACTGATGGTAAATGATAAGGCCTCTTTAATCTCTCTCCCATTTTGCTCATCCAGGGCAGGCTCCTCAGAATTGTGTGGGCACAGTCTGTATTGCCTGCCCTTGCCTACTGATGCACACTGACATTCACAAAGATTCCTTTCAAGGGCATAAGAGGGTTCTGGAGTTTTCCAGGGCCCAAGTCTTCATAGCTCCCACCTAGCAAGAATTCATAATTCCCATTGACCAATGACCACCATGTGCTTCCCGTCCTTCTCTTTTCCAAATGATAATATTAACTGAAGTTACCCTGTTTCTTCCACTCCGTTGTATTTTGGGCCTAAGTGGAGGGAAGCACACTTTTCTATTCATTTGTGGTCAACAAGCCTAAAGATCTACCTGCAGCCTGACTGGAGAGGATTGCACATGACCCAGAGCTCTTGGATTTTGAACCAGTTGTAGTTACTGAAAGGGAGTTTGAATTGTCCCCTATAGGGAAGGAGTAAATATGTTCAGTGAGTAGAAAGAAAAGTATGCATGTGTAGAAGGCAAATGGGGAGAACTACGGCCAAGACTGTCTACCAAATCCGTTTCTCCCTTTAATGATAGAACTTCAAGTTCCAGGGAGCATAGGACTACCAAGGTATAAAACATATCTCTCAGCAGTCCACACAGTTTGTGTCATCCTATTACTAAATTTGGGGACAACAAAATGTGGATAGAAGTAATTTATGCCTCTTTAGAATGGTATCCCCCAAAAGGAAGCCATGTGTGCTCTCCTCCCCTTCCCCCTCTTTCCACCATGTGGGAGATGAGGCGCTCTGGGAAGGAGAAGACACTTATTGGGTATGGCAGAGCCTCCCACTAGCCCTGACCTCATTAGTTCTCGAATGTTAGGTGACAGAGTTATACTGTTGTCTTATTCAGGCCACTGTATATTTAAGTTGCTTTGTTATCAAAGTTTATCTTGTATTCTAATATTTGTAGTTTACTAGACCAATGTAGAAGCAAATACAAAAGTTAATGACTAGCAGAACTGATGGCAAAATCTGACAAAACTAGAAATAAAAATTAGAAAAAAATTAAAATTAGAACCACATGCAATAATCGTCATCATTACACTGATTGTAGTGGTACAAATAATGGCATATTGTTACCAATAGTTGTAGATGTTACCACTACAACCCCTGGGGTCTTGCATTTCTGTGCATCTGTGGTCAACCCTAGGGCATCTTTATCTCCATCTCTTCCCTCTTCTCAGATTCTGGTGTCCTCATGATCTTTCCATTGACCCCTTCTCCGAACACATTAGTATAAAGGGCGAATAGAAAACAACTCACATATAGTGTGTATTTTCTCTATACCTAACGCTGTACATGATCGTCATTATTTCTCAGATGAGAAAGGTGAAATTCAGAAATATTTATTAATTTCTCTTAAAGTCACTTATCTAGTAACTGTTGGGACCTGGCTGAAAATCAGTCCCTCTCACTATAAAACTTAAAGGTGTACAGTTATACAAGACTCTATTGGTGTAGTTTCAGGTGTCTCTGAGTTGGACAGAGAAGTGGGTTTCCTACATGTGTTCTGTGTGGAGCCACTGAATCGTGGTATGGAAATATTCACACACTTCTGAAAGCACATTGATACTTTCACTCCTTTGGGGGCTTTTAATGATGCCAATATAATGCAAGTGACTATGGTGGCTTTTTTCTTGCATTAATGATTAACCACTCTTGGTATTTTCCAATATATTATGAAGTCTCTTTCCTTTAGGAGTATCTAGTCCATTGCTTTCCATCCTGAAGATTTATTGAAGAAAGCATGACATCCTAATGAAATCAATATCATCGGGGTGTCTGGGTTGCTCAGTCATTAAACGTCTGCCTTTGGCTCAGGTCATGATCCCACGGTCCTGGGATCGAGCCCTGCATCGGGTTCCCTGCTCAGCGGGAGGCCCGCTTCTCCCTCTCCCATTCCCCCTGCTTGTATTCTCTTTCTCGCTGTGTCTCTCTCTGTCAAATAAATAAATAAAATCTTCAAAAAAAAAAAAAAAAGAAATCAATATCATCATAGCCCAGTCTTAACAGAAACTTAACAAAACATAACAGAATATATCAGAAAATAAAATACCAGACTATATTGCTCACAATATAGGTGAGCATTATTTTGTGAAAATGTTGTATTGGTATATATTATATATTTTATTTATTTATTTATTTATTTATTTATTTATTTGACAGAGAAAGGGAGAGAGCAGAAGCAGGGAGATCAGCAGGCGGAGGGAGAAGGAGAAGCAGGCTCCCACTAAGCAGAGCCCAAAGTGGGGCTCGATCCCAGGACCGTGGGATCATGAGTTCAGCTGAAGGCCGATGCTTAACCAACGGAGCCACCCAGGTGCCCTGGGAGAGAGATTCCTAGCACCACAGACTGGGTGGTATTGGCACAGCCACGTTCTCTCTGAAGGCTCTAGAGGAGAATCCTTCATTGCCTCCTCCTAGCTTCTGGTGGTTGCTGGCGATCCTTGGTTGTTCTTGACTTGCAGCTGTATAGCTCCAAGTTCTGTCCCAGTCTTCACATGACCTTCTTTCCTGGGCTTGTGTTTGTCTCTGTATCTCTTCTGTATTTATAAGGACACCAGTCGTATATAGATGAAGGGTCCAGCCTAATCCAGCATGACCTCATCCTAACTTATTACATCTGTAACAGCCCTACTTCCTTTTTTTAAAGATTATATTTATTTATTTGACAGAGAGAGAGAGAGCAAGAGCAGGAACACAAGCAGGGGGAGAGGGAGAGGGAGAACAGGCTTCCCACCGAGCGGATCATGACCTGAGCCGAAGGCAGACGCTTAACGACTGAGCCACCCAGGTGCCCCACAGCCCTACTTCCAAACCAGGTCACATCCTAAAATTCCAGGTGAACATGAATTCAGAGGGGACACTATTCATCCCAGTAGAATATGTATGTGTGTGTGTGTGTGTGTACTGGGCCAATTTTTTTTAAAATGTATTTCTTCCTGTGGATCATGATCACAAATATAAAATTATCTGATCCTAGTTGGAGGGCATATGGCATCTGCTTATCACAATGCTGGCAAATACATACCGAACACCTAAGTCCTATGGGGATGCAAAGCAGAGGAGAGGAAATGATGTGTGCAGCCTAGGAAAGCGCTCAAGACAAAGCCCACTCTCACTCTTATTTGACAATAGATGTGTGGTTGTCTGGATCCGTGAGTGGAGCTCATCACAAAACTATGGAATCAATGTTTTAAATTCTTTTAATGATGGTCTTTACTATGTGTTGGTGAACATCACGAGTGGTAATTATTTTGCAGCCCCTCTAGTGATCATAATAAGCTGGGTTTGAGCTAGTCACCTGGAAACGAGTTTCTTGAGCTTTCTGATAATACTTGACGGACTTTAAGGATCAACTTAGCCATAGTGTGAAAATGAGAGACTCCAACTGTATATTATTATGAAACCCACACAACTCAGGACTAGAAATTCACTGTAAAACGTAAGTTTCAGGCATTCAATGAGCAACCCACGTATTTCTTTTTTTAAAATCTATCTCACATATCAAGTTCTCCTAAGCTAAAAAAACTTCCAATATACTGCTGGTAGAGTTAGAAATTAATTGGGAAAGAGCTAAAGGAACTATAACAAGGGGCGCCTGGGTGGCTCAGTTGGTTAAGCGACTGCCTTCGGCTCAGGTCATGATCCTGGAGTCCCTGGATCGAGTCCCGCATCGGGATCTCTGCTCGGCAGGGAGCCTGCTTCTCCCTCTGACCCTCCCCCCTCTCATGTGCTCTCTCTCTCTCTCTCTCTCTCTCTCTCATTCTCTCTGTCTCAAATAAATAAATAAAATCTTTAAAAAAAAAAAAGGAACTATAACAAAATGATAACATTACATTTTGGTGAATCAAATGGGGACTCTTCTCATAATATTCTCTACATTTTCTTGTAGTTAAAAGCATCTCTTTCTTACTCTTTTGAAGTAATCAGTTGTGCCAAAGAGTGTTATTGTGTTTATTCAGACCTGGAAGACTCAAGGGGTGGTTGCTGGGTTCCATTTTCAGAGCCCCTGACTCCCTTCCATGGACAACTGGCCAAGTTCTTCCTGACCCATTCTCTTGTTCTTGAATGGCACACACAGTCTTCAATTTCACTAGAAAACTTTGGCCTTGAGTCTCTATTGTTGGATGGCTCTACTCCAGCCATTTGTCGGTCACTCTGGTTATGCCTCATGGCCTGAGAATGTCTTCAAACTAGCCAGCCCCTAAAAGAGCTCTTCCACCTTCTAGAAAAAGTGTGGTGCCTGGGGGCTAACCCAGCTCTGGGGGTGGGGTAGGGCCTTAGGAGCCAGGTGTGTGTTGTGTATAGCCCACCCACGTGGGGCCTGGAGCCCAGGAGGGCCTGAAGGACCAGCTATCCTGAATGACAGTGGTCTTCAAATTACATTTTGCTCCACACCCTAAAAACCTTATGTGTTGACACAAAGATTTTCTAAAACTGTGCATCCCTTCACACATTTTAAAGCTGATTCCAGGAGTGCTTGTTATTGCAAGGTTTAATAGCTGCACAGAATAAAATTTCCAGTTTGCATCAAATATTGATACATTTGTTAAAACTGTTACATCACTCTTTTAAAAGTAGCCAAAGGGATCTAAATATCCTAGCCATTTGATACCCACAAATATCTTGTTTTTAAAACATCTGAACAAGAAGTTCCTTTTAGCAGTCAGAAATTTTAGTTTGCTCCTGGCTAACTCCATTCTACCTCCTCCACATAAATTTATCCAAATGTAATATCATTCTAAGCCTCAAAGTCTTTTATAGATCACCATATTATCTTATCTGCAACATAAATGTGTATATAAATTGAACATTTTTTTGCTTTATGTGCCCATAATGCTCTAAATGTTAAAATTTTCCATCATTATACTTACTAGTACACAGCTGATCAAAACAACATCGATATGCTGACACTTTTGATAGATAATTATTAAACATAAAAGAATTTTTTTGTTGGAAATGCATCTCTTAATAAGATGGATGAGGCTGCGTTTTAAAAATTAGTTCATATATTCATCTGTGAATAGTATTATTGCTGGTATGAGAAAGATTTGGTACCTCTCTTTTCCTATTTTTCATTTTTGTAAATGTAGGGACTAAGAAATCTTGTTTAGAAATAAGTATGGGGGGTAGAAAAGGTTTTGCTGAAACAAAGTCACTTAATTTTTTGAATTCTTTCTAAGTTTTATGTCAAATATCAATTACTGATTTGTTGTTAAATTATTTTCCATGTTCTATCAAATGACAACTTGATTATGCTTGCCTTCAATTTTGTTGTAAGAAAAGAATTGAAAACCACCTGGCTTGCCACCAGATTTTTATCCAGATATCAGCACTTTCACCAAGAAAGCTTTGCCAAGACTTATCAAATGACTATTAATTATATATGTTACTTTTGACTTAGAGGAATTTTCTAAAATAAAATACTCAAAAGGATTGGGAACCTAAAACTTCTTTAACAGTATATCTTTGCATAGTCATAATTAATAATAAAAATATTTTTATCTTATCACATGTTTTAAATATATTTTTGTCCAAATTTTGATGAGCTAAAGCAACAGATTGAGCTCACTGAATTTGGAGGAAATGTTCACCATCTAACCAACTGCCAAAATCAGTCATATCACATACAATCTCTTTCTTCAGAAACCTGACTTCAGTTATCAATTCAGATAAATATGTTAATATGGATTTTAAGGAATATCATGAAAATTCTTTTTTTTTTTAATCAAGAAAATTCTTGAGGGGGCACCTGGGTGGCTCAATCATTAAGCGTCTGCCTTCGGCTCAGGTCATGATCCCAGGGTCCTGGGATCGAGCCCCACATTGGACTCCCTGCTCAGCAGGAAGCCTGTTTCTCCCTCTCCCACTCTCCCTGCTTGTGTTCCCTCTCTCGCTGTCTGTCAAATAAATAAATAAAATCTTTAAAAAAAAATAATAGTCTTTAAAAAAGAAAAGAAAATTCTTGAGAAATAGATAGGTGTAGTCCATCTTACAAAATAGATTGCTAAAAGTAGTTGAGATTATAAACATGTAGTGGTAATAGAATTAATTTCTCATTTTTGCAATAAATTATAAAACAAGTAACACATTTCTCATGACAAATCGGTAGTCAAGTGATGGAATATGACATTCTAGCTCAGTAGAAGTATGTCTTTCTCTTAAAGTAGGAGAGGAGAGGCCAAAAGGAAGAACCCTGATAAACATGCCAGCCAGTTCTGAAGAAGATCAATTTCAAACAAAGAGTGTGCTTAGGAAGTGAGAACCTGGACATTGATTCCCTGAAAACTATCTATGCTCATAGGCCCCTTGGAAAGTTTTCTCTACCTAGGAGCCCCCCAGTGTGAAGACAACTGCTATTAAGAACCAAATAACCATCTGATTTAACACCGAAAGGAACCAGGCATATAATCAGTAACAGTTATGATGATGAGAAAGGCCAACTGCTATATATAAGACAAGGACTCCCAAAATTATCATCAGTCATGCTTTTTCATGATTTTGAGATGTCAGCTGAATAGTGCAGCTGGATGACTCACAGTCACCTCAAACACAACACATCCCTAACTGAACTCATTGTCTCTCCACTCAGGCCTGCTACTCATCGTGCATCGCCTGTCTCAGAGCATAAAACCAGCATCCACCTACATACCCGTGGAGGGGCGCCTGGCTGGCTCATTCGGTTAAGCATCTGCCTTCGGCTCAGGTCATGATCCTGGGGTCCTGGGATCTAGCTCCCTGCTCAGTGGAGAGTCTGCTTTTCCCACTCCCCCTGTTTATGCTCTCTCTGTCTCTCTCTCTGTCAAATAAGTAAATAAAATATTTTTTTAAAAATCACCTGTGAAAAACACCTCTGTTGTTCGCTCAATACCCATTTTTCACTAACAGAACCACTGTTGAGTTCAGAAAGGAAATATACCCAGTTTAAAAACTCCCTTGCAACTAAGGGTAGCTATCCAAACGAGTTCTGACTAACGCATATTATAAACACAGGGATGGGACCTCCAGGAAAGCTCTTTAACAAGGGACAGACTCAGCCTTTTGTCCTTCACCCTTCTTCTTCATCCAATCTGATCCATAGGTGTGATGTGCAGAGTAGCTCATGCTTCTTGCAGTAACAATACGATGACACCGTGAAGACTGAGGCCCATGCTAAAGTAGGTGGAGCAGAAAGCTAGGAGGACCCTCCCCCCAGCCACATCACAGCCTGCAGAACTGCAGTAGACTGCACTGTCTTCTTAGCCAAACAGCAATCTTGACATCTGAACGAACACAGAAACCTGGATCATTTTCCAATGCTCCTTTTCCCTCCCTCCCCACACCCATCTGGTGTCCAAGCCCTGATGATTTTATCTCCCTCACATCTCTATCATTCCCTTTTTCTCTGTCCCTACACCACTGCCTAGTTCAAGCCCTTGCCTTTTGGTTTGTCCATTTCCCTGAGGCAATGTTTTCTTGTTAGAGTCTCAACTTGCCACCAAAGGTTTAAATGGCCTCTGTTGGTGGGAGAATGAAGCACCAACTTCTTCAAATGAAACACGAGGTCCTAGGATATGATCTGACTCTTGCTTGCCCTGCTAGATTAATTTCTGACTTTGTCTCTTCCACTCTTCACCCCAGACAAACTGAGCGACACTAAGTTGTCCATTGTTTTCAGACCTTTTCTCTCTGCCCACTTACTTTTCAAATAACCTTCCTCCCTCATGAAGACATCATGGCAGACATCTATTCTTCTTTAACATTCAATTCATATCCCTCTTGAAGGTTTTCCCTGATTTCACCCCTCCCTTGCTAAAGCACATAAAGGACTTAATAAAATTTGATTTAATAATCACCTTATTCTTATCTGAGAAATGGGAATTTAAAATGCTACAAGCTCTATAAGATTGTAGAAAAATTGCTTTTTATATGAAATATGTATTGTATATAAGTATATAATATATAATAAATACATAAACATACATATTTTAATATGTATGTTTTATATTTATAACACATAATAGATATATTTTTGAAATCTATATATATTTAATCCAAACTATACCCTAAATTAATCCTGTTACAGCTAACATAATTGTTTACAGATTTCATAGCTTTGTCGAAGTTAGTATCATCACAAAAGCTAGTGGTAAAATGGAATTATCCCAGAACTTTCTAAAAATGCCATGCCTAGCAGTGTCATTATTTTGTATGTCTTATTAGCGTCATGGTTTATTTTGAATAGTGAAAGGTGCCTGGGTAGTTACCTGTCTCATTAATTTGGTTTATGTAGGGTCTAATCACAGCTCCATCAATATGTCAGCATTTAATAAATATTTGGGGATGATAATTGAATACTAACAATGGGAGTTGTTCATCTGATCATCTTAATACAGGCAGCATCATGCCTTAGGTGTTGATTATGTACTCAGACTTGAGAAGAAAGAATGATGCCCAGCTTTATGTTTGACTATATTAAGATAAGCAGAGTCTGAAACATCTGGCCAGTCTTTGTTTCCCTATAATATGCAGTAATTGGCAACTATTTTAAAAGGTCCTCTGTACAGTGCTGGAAACCCTGGTATGATAGACACATCCAGAAAGAGGATTGGACTTGAGAAACTATTTCCTTAGTTTTGCTGGGCATTTCTTTTTAATCAACCTATAATTAACTCAATTGAAAAAAGTGGCAGGGCCAGGAATGTGATGTCAAATACATAGAGGGAAGGCATCTATCCGTACCCCTCAGGACACAGTGTGCAACTGAGTCTGGGGAGGTCGCTTCAGAAAGGGCTCGCCCTTACTGTTTTACCCAGAATGACCCTTTCCACCTTCTTGTCCCCAAACACAGCACCAGTTCAGTGTGTCCCCATTCTCATTCTCCCCACCAAGCACAGTCCCCTGCTTTTAATTCAGATCAAGTGTTTCCCAGGGGGCGAGACTGGCACACTGTGATTCAGGGCGCATGGAGAGGGAACTAGAAAGAAGTGGATAGAGGTAAGGAGGAGGGTGTCAGGAAGGAGTTAAAAGAGAGACTTCTTGCTAAATCCCTCCTCCCCATTTACTTCCTTTAGGAAGAGAAGTGACTATCAAAGAGAAGGGGCTAGAGAAGGAAGGGAAACTGCTCCTGGCTCACCTCCTCCACTCGTGGCCTTCAGGTCTGCATCCCAAGGCTCCTGGCACCACTATCTTAGAGCCCTGGCCCCAGCGGAGCTCACCGGTAGTGCTGGGACTCTCCTGGCCACCCCAGGCGCAGGCATGGGGGCCCTCACCAGGAGAATGGAGGCAGGGAAGACGTGCTTTCACTGAGTTGTTGGTAAGAAAACTTGCTGCCGGGATGACAGTAAGGAGAGAGACAGACAGACGGAGGAAGGAAACAGAGAAAGAAAAAGGAAGGAGAGGAGAAGAAGGGAGGGAGGGCAGATGGGTAGAAGAAAGGGAGAGAGAAGAGATGGAGACAAGAAGGAGAGGCAAGTAGACGGGCAAGGAAGGGGAGGAAGGATGGTGACCTCTCTCTCCCTGCCCTCCAAGAGGGCTTCTTCCTGCAGCCATAACGGGAGAGAATCTGGAAACTACGGTGGAGGAGGGGGAGGGCACAACAGCCTGGAGGATGTATATTCTTAGCCAGAGGAAGAGAGAAACAAAGGGCCAACTGACAGACGCCTGGTCTGTTCTGGAGCCCCCAGCAAGGAGTCACAGAGGATCTCTCTGACGAGAGCCACACTGGTAACACGACAGTGAGGCCAGCCGGGGAGGGGCTCTGGCACCTGGGGAGCATAAGCCAGGGGCTACCATTACTTGGCTCCCGACAATTCCATTTGTATGAAGTTGAAAAACAGGCAAAACTAATTTATGGCGATTGCTGTCAGAAGCCTGGTTCCTTGAGGGAGTAATATTCCCTGAGAAGGGACCTGAGGGAATCTCCCGGGGCGGCAATGTTTTATATCTTGATACCTGTGTGTGTGTGTGTGTGTGTGTGTGTGTGTAAAAATTCATGGAGCTGTACACATAAGACGTGTGCTTTATCAGATATTCTAGAAAAATCAAAGGCAAAATAAATCAATGTATTTTCATTTTTAAAATTAATCTGTTTAATCAAAATTTCTAAGGTAAGAGCAATTCCAGTGTTTCCCGGATATTGTAAGAACCAGGAAGGTGGGGGTCATTTCATGCAAGATGCTTGAGGAACACAGCAACCTATAACATAAGCAATGCCTGGGGAAGGGAAGAGGGAGCCCTTGTTCCTCAAAGCGTGGTCTGGGGCCAGCAATAAGCGTATCACCTGGGAGCTTAACAGACTTCCATGTGGTTCATATGCTCCAAATGGAAAATAGAAGCCCTGATAGAGGGCGCCTGGGTGGCTCAGTTGGTTAAGCAACTGCCTTCGGCTCAGGTCATGATCCTGGAGTCCCGGGATCGAGTCCCACATCGGGCTCCCTGCTCAGCAGGGGGTCTGCTTCTCCCTCTGACCCTTCCCCCTTCTCATGCTCTCTCTCTCAAATAAATAAATAAAATCTTTAAAAAAAAAAAAAGAAGCCCTTGATAGAGGCAACAATAAGGCTGTTTCACGCTCTTCTTTTTTTTTAAGATTATTTATTTATTTATTTATTTGACAGAGAGAGAGAGAGAGAGAGAGCACAGGAAGAGGGAGAGGGAAAAGCAGGCTCCCCACCAAGCAGGGAGCCCGACATGGGGCTCAATCCCTCCCAGGACCCTGGGATCATGACCTGAGCCAAAGGCAGACGCTTAACGACTGAGCCACCCAGCGCCCCTAATTATAAACTTCTTGAGGACAACGTGGAGTAGTGATGAAGAGCTACTTCCTAGCTGAGTCCCTTTGGGAAGTTACTAGATTCCCTTAAGCCTCAGAATATAAAGTGAGAAGAATGGGATTATTATGATTAATACCTATTTCGTGGGTGTTGTGAAGATTAAATAAAATAATGTATGTAAAATGCTTAGAATATTACTAAATATATAGTAAAAGAATAAGAAATGTTAGCTATTACTATCACCTTCATCCATGGTGCATGAGATGAAGGACATTTATTGATTTATTCAACAAATGTTTATTGCATGCCTACTACATGGCAGGTACTGTTTTAAGCACTGAGGATGCAACCCTGAACTAAATAGACAAAAAAAAAAAAACAAAAAAACACCTTCCTTATTAAAAAATTATTTTAATCCCTGCCTTGTTGGGATTTCTGCTCTAGCATGAAAGGAGGTGATAGTGTAGCAGAAGAGAATGTGAACAGAAGGAAATGGGCCACTCTCGGGAGATCTCCTAATTGAGTCCTAGGGTGTCTGGTATCACCATGCACTGATTTTTCCTTCAGATGGGCTGTGACCACAGTTAGGAAAAGAGGTATACCACGATATTTTCACACCTGCCCTGGAGACAGCCTACACCAGTGAAAGAGAAAATGTAGCACCTGCAAATCTCTTGCTTAAAACTCTTTTTAAAGAAATTCTTGTTCTTTTGATACTTGTGCCTCTATAAATAAGTTGGGAAGAAACATCTCCATCTGCACTTTGAACAAAGGAAAATTATGACAAGATGTCATATGGGTCCATGATTTCTCCTCCAGGGAGGTGATAACAGAGGTCATAACCCTCCCCTCTTTGCTGGAATAGGTGCCCAAAAGAGCACAATGAGGGGCATCTGGGTGGCTCAGTCGTTAAGTGTCTGCCTTCAGCTCAGGTCATGATCCCAGGGTCCTGGGATCGAGCCCCATGTCGGGCTCCCTGCTCAGCAGGGAGCCTGCTTCTCCCTCTCCCTCTGACTGCCAGTCCCCCTGCTTCTACTCTATCTCTTGCTGTGTGTCTCTCTGTCAAATAAATAAATAAAATCTTAAAAAAATAAAAGAGGGCACAATGACCTTGTGGTCACCCTCTGTCTAAAGGAGCAGCTGTCCTAGGGTTCTGGCCTCTCAAAGCCCTCCACTTTCAGCTGAGGCCTGATAGCAATGCAAATATTACCTGAACATTTAGCATTTGATTTGATGTGAGAATAAAAGAAGAAAAACCTTCTCACAGCTCACTCACTTGGTGTTCTTCAGTTTTTGTCCTATTGTACTTCAAAAGAAACCATAATCTATCCCAAAATAGAGAGTTGTCTTGAATTTTGGCAGATCCTAAAAGAGAGGCTAGGGAGTTCCTTGGGGGAGGTTTGTTTTTTTGTTTTTTGTTTTTTGTTTTTTCCTATTCTTTCCCTTTCTTCCTCTTCCAGAACACGAGTCACTGTATAAAAAGTCACTGAAAGCACTTGAACCTGTTTAGAAAATTATTCTGGGCCTCAGACCTTCATCGTCAGGCTTCTTTTCCTCCCTTCTCGTGTTGTCCCATTTATTGTTGGGTTGAGCTGAGCCTTGGTGACGGTGACACTCCTAAACAGCAGAGAGTAGTCAGGCTTGGAATATAAATAATCCAGAGGCAGCCATGCTTTTGCCTCGTTAGGGATCTAAGATTATGGGCCAGAATTCAGGATTCAAGTAGCTCCCAGTGTCAGCATCTCTGAAGTATAGGGATTGATATGTTCAACCCAGGGTCAGCTTGGAGTCACCCACATACCCAGATTCCGTGACCTCTTCTTAGAAACCCAGTGGCTATAGAGGTGTTTGCTTCCTTAGCCCCAGGCTTACCAGCTCTTTGCTTGCTCCTCTTTCTGTCTGAAGCTGCTCTATCAAGCTTTGCAATCAAGTCTTGCTGAATCACGACACCTCGACACCTCGTACTTCCTAGTATTTGATAACAGAAGTGAAAGTAAGACTCTTGTCATAATGTAATATTTTCATGGGAATTTTAACTTTTAGGACATTTTCCTTAATGTCACCAACACAAAACAAGTAGCTGCCGTTTGTTAAAAGTTTTATCAAGCTATGTGTTTAAACAGTGTAGCTCAAACTTTTTGAACCATAGCACATTTAAGTAAGGGTGATGCCCCCAAGTACCAGCAAATAGTCTCATTTTCCAGTAGGAGAAAAAGTAAGTGATAAACTATCGTTTTACAAGCACATGTTGTAGATTTTATGTACACATCTTCTCTAGCATTAGATTGTTCATATGTCAAAGCCCAGTTTTAGATAAAATTGTGGGCCACAAATACCATTGCCTCAAATATGTGTCACCACAGAACAATGTTCCGCTCGTCAAAAGTTTCTGAATAACAGAAGTAAAACAAATAAATCGCCGAAGTAGCAATTAGTAAAAGTTTACTGTGCATACACCAAAGAGACAGTTTGCCAAACAGGGAGCATTCAAACCAAAACATGGAATGAACCTCAGGAATATATGGCTACGAGACTGCTAATATAATGAGAAAGCAACGATTGTTCATTTTTCACAGGGATTGGTTATACTATTAGAATCAGAATTAAAATAGTATTAGGATTTTCTTAAATGATAGGGAATGGGCTAGTGGTTACCTCATATCAATTTTGAAAAACACTTTAAGTTTTGTTGTGATTTCCAGGGGCATTTGCAAGAAACGACCCAGGTCAAGCTGGTCTTGCAAAATAAGCTAAACTAAGCTTCGTTTGGATGACGAAACTGGTTTTCATCTCCTCAGCGAATTTTCAATGCTGGTCTCGGTATATTTTTTATTTTAACACAATTAAAAAAAAAAAAAAACGAAACAAACAAGATGTTTTAACATAAAAAACAAACAAATTGGGACGCCTGGGTGGCTCAGTCTGTTAAGCGGCTGCTTTCGGCCCAGGTCATGATCCCAGGGTCCTGGGATTGAGTCCCACATCAGGCTCCTCGCTCAGCGGGGAGCCTGCTTCTCCCTCTCTGTCCCTCTGCTTGTGCTCTCTCTGTCAAATAAAATCTTTAAAAAAAAACAACAACAAATTTATAATAATGAAGCCAAATTCACAGTTTGTCATCAAGTAGCCAGAATGGGAGCAATTGGAAATCATAATCAAGGCAATAAAACACTGATGATACACCATTAAACAAAATGGCCCTTCAAACAAGCATGGGAATTCCAACTATCATTCCGCAAGTGCAATATGAGCTCTGTGGCATGTGTGCTACTGGGTGCCAACCAGACTTGTCCGTCTGTCAGTCGAAAAGTCAGAAAATTGGGGCATTTGGCTTTATGTCCTGAGTCGCCCTGCAAGCAGAGATGAATCATCACCTGGAATGCTTCAATGTGTACAACAAAGTGCGGATAACCCTAACGTCACATGACTGTGGTGGACTGACCAAGAGAGATGTGAAACTGGCCAAGTTTATTGAAAAAGCAGCTGCTTCTGTGTGATCTCTTCCAAAATGCATGTCAAACCCAGTGCACATCTTAGCCATCATGTATGTGGAAGGCAGTTCACATGAACAAATTCAGTTGTCAATTTAAGCTCCCCTTTTGAACAGTCTTTTTTTTTTTTTTCTTAAGAGAGACAGAGCACAAGCAGGGGGAGAGGCAGAGGGAGAGGGAGAAGCAGACCCCCCCCCGCTGAGCAGGGAGCCCGATGTGGGGCTCGATCCCAGGCCCTGGGATCATGACCTGAGCCGAAGGCAGACGTTTAATGACTGAGCCACCCGGGCGTCCCTGAACAGTCTTTTGTACAATGAGTGCTCACTTATAAAATGATTTAAACTTGAAAAAAAAAAAAAAAAACTCAGGCTACTGAGTCAACTCTAATATGCATTATGTTTGGCTTACAAATAACTACGTTTAGCAACCCTTAGTTTTCTTAGCAGGTTACTCTACTAGTAAGCATCTCTTAGCCCTATATAAAATGAAAGTCACTTGTCCTTAAGCACCAAAGAGATACTTGGCATATTTAGACCAGTTTGAGGCTCCTCAAGAGGACCCTGCAGTGGACCTCACTTTGAAAATTATGGTACTAACCTAGAATATGCAAACAGCTGTTCCTTTAGGCCATGTGTGCTGCCCACTGTATTGGTTCTACTGGTGTCTCTGCCCCATAGCCCCTGCATAAGCCCCCCTTTGTTGTTCTACTGTCTACTCTGAACTTTGTCATTCCTTCTCCCTCTCCCCAGAGGTTGGGGTCTCTCCAAAAGTCCAAACTTATTGTTATTCCAAAATAAAAGTTCTCCAAACTTTTACCCAAATCTACCATTCCCTGCTCTTGCTCTTTAATCACCTTGGGGATGTTTTACTCAACAACAGCCTCTTCAGCCAGGCCCACTTACAGTGGAAACTTCTATAGGCTGCAGCTCTCTGGGAAGATGGCAACCATCCTGTCCCCATCCTCCATTCCCCCGCAACATCGCAAGCTCTTGTGTATATAGGGCTCTAGTTCCCAAATGTGCACAAGCCTAAGACTAGATTGTTCTGGATGCATTTCAAAACTTTTCAATTTTGGCTTAGTCTTTCAAAGTCTCATTTTTATTTCTCTAATTATGAAACATATTCTAAAAATCCAGCAATGAAATGAAGGGTTTGTTATTTCATAAAATGCAGGAGCCATGTGTTACCTTTCTGTGAGAAAGTACTCATTTATCATTCAAACACTGTATAATAAAAGCTGCCAAAATGCTGATTAAAAAAAAAAACGATAGCACACTGCCAAATCAAAGAACTGTAACTGCCAACCCATATTCTTTCTTATTATTTTAAGCTGTAAGTGACCATGAGACATGAGCATTCTCCTGATGCTCAGAACAACAACCAAGTTCTTCTGCTAAATTCATCATCCAGCCAGCCTTTCACTCATCCATTCATTCAACAACTATTTATTAAGCACCTATTATGTGCCAGCACTGTTCTAGGTACTGTTGATTCATCAATGAACAAAAAGACAAAGTCACCATAGGATGGACAAAGGTATGATGTGTGATGGGAATTCACCAAAAGAAAAACTATCATTTGTAAATTTGTCTCTGGATTTAGTCCTCTGACTTTCACTAAGCCTTGTTACCTCCCCTTGAAGTCTGATGCAGTGAGATCTTGACCTTGACCACTTCCCTGTTTGCATTAAGTCATCCTTGATGCTCAGGTTACTTTCACTACAGCATGAAAACAAATAGTGATAACAATTACAACTCCAATAACAATGTCCCTGCCAAGACAAATAATAGCAACAACATTTACTGAGCAATTACTATATTTTAGACATTGAATTCTCACAATAATCCTGACTTAGGTATTATTATTATTATTATTTATTATTATTATTATTATTATTTCTCCAATTTTACAGATGAGAAGAGATGAAGGCTGGGATTTGCCCCCCACTCCGAGCCAAGGATCAAGTTCTTTGATTTGCTGAACGCCTCCTGGCTGCAATAGTGAGTCCTGAACTCTGTGGTTGACTCCATCTCCAAAAATATCTCACCTTTATCATGGGTTCTGGGCACTAATGCTCTTTGCGTTTCTGCAGCCAGCTGTCAGCAAGATCCTTCTCTGCTGATTACAACATCTACAAACAATAAATATTGAATATACGTGTAAACTGCTTACTATTCTAATCAAATAGTGCATTCCACAAAGTTAATTTGGCACCTATTTAATGAGACACATAATTGTTATTGAGTTGTTTAATTAGGTAAAGTTGTTCCAATAAATTCTGTAATCAGTCCCTAAGTAATTATGTTATGTTTTCTACTCTCATTTTTTAATTTTGCAAGATCTCCCATTTCTTGATATGATGTGCTATTTCTACTCCTTTTCTTCTTATACTTCCTCTTCTTCTGTTTCTTCAGAACATACTCACATGAAATAAAATATGATAAGCCTAGATTGTACTCCCAGGGTCCTAAATCCCACATTTTTCAGGGATGAGCTCTTTCTGGGCTTCTCCTGGTACCCCACACCTCCTTTCCTGATCATCTCTGCCTGGATGATCTGGAAGCTGAAGGATTCAGAAACAGCAAGAATCAGGCAAAACTTGCCTGGAGAAGGGTACAGATGAATTATATGCTGGAAAATTGGCATGACAGTGACCTCCAACACAGCTGATGACAAAGTAGAGCTAAAAATGAACTCTGGGTTTCCTACATCTTAGATCTGAGAGTCATAGAGCAAAAAAGATTAGAGAAAATAATTTAGGAATAAAAAAAATTGAGAGATTTTCCAGCTAAATATGGAAAATTTATCAGTTTTTAAATATTCTCTTACTCTTGAACCTATTCTTAACTGCAACAAATAAGTGAAAAAAAGCCTCAAATTCACAAGGACAAAGAGAATGTGAGAGGATACAATAGCTGATGAGCAAGATTAATAATCTTTGGAGGTTGGAAAGCAGACAGAAGAATGATAATAGATTTGAGAAAGCTGCCACCTAAGCACCTATGGATTGGGATACTGGTAGGAATTGAGCCAAGCCACTTCCACAGAGCCCTGGAAAGGCTCTGAACATGGTTCTTCCTGGGAATCCTTAAGGCAGAAATGAAATATGTAACTGAAATTAGGGAGAGAAATTGATCATCTATACACTGAGCTGGTAGGCCTTTTCCATGAACCCAGAAAACTATCCATCCTCCCCAATATATAGAGACCAAGGAAAATGGAGAGGAAGTATCTCTATACCAGAGAACCCCAGGTATGGCAGGAAGCAGAGTTGAAAACAGAAGAATAAATAAAGTTTGCTGATTGAAGAGTTGGACCCTCAGCCTATTCCCTTACTCTCTTTCCAGAATGCTGGTGCCTATGAGACACATCCAGGCAGAAAATAGCTGAATTCTTCTTGGGAGAAACCAAATGGCTTCAGGTGGGGGGAACCCTACAATGTTGATGTTTAGGATTTTTACAGTGAAAACTTGCCTACCATCTGATTACCATATAGCAAAGCTCACTAGTATAAGCTGGCAAAAACTGCCCATCATTCCAAAGACTCCTGTAATATTAATAGAGAGTCAAAGATCTAAGCTGTTTGAGGGAATATCCAGCAAAAACACACAAAAATAGAGATACAAACAAATTGAAAAAGGACCTCAGTTGAAAGAGACAATACAGAAAGGAGAAGAAAACATCAGTGAAACCACAATTAATATCCTTAGGGAGATGAGACATGAAACAGGAGCAGAATGCTATTCTTTAAAAAAAAAAATTGGAGAGGTGCCTGGCTGGCTCAGTCTGTTGAGAGTCTGACTCTTGATTTCTGCTCAGGTCATGATCTTAGGGTTGTGAGATCGAGCCCCCCCCCCCCAACCCTCTACTCCCGTGGGGCTCAGTGTTCAGCAGGGAGTCTGCTTGAGTTTCTCTCCCTCTACCCCACTCCCCATTCAAGCATGCATGCCCATGGGCACGTGCTCTCTCTCTCTCTCTCTCTCTCTCAAATAAATAAATAGGGGTGCCTGGGTGGCATAGTCAGTTAAGCTTCTGACTCTTGGTTTCAGCTCAGGTTGTGATCTCAAGGACTGGGATCGAGCCCCATGTCCAGCTCCATGCTCAGCATGGAGTCTGCTTGGTACTCTCTCTCCTTCCCTCCCCCCGTCAAATAAATAAATAGATCTTTAAAAAAATAAAAAAAACTTGGAAGTTATAAAAAAAAGAATTTTAACTGTTAGTTTTAAATAATAAAGCAAAGTAAATCTAGAAAAGAGAATGAAAAGAGACAAAAGATAGGAAGAAATCATTAGAAAATCAGAGTACCAATTCAGAAGTGCCCAACATTTGGAGTACTTGGGTGGTTTAGTCAGTTAAGTGTCTGACTCTTGATTTTGGCTCAGGTCATTATCTCAGGGTCATGGGATCAAGCCCCACATCAGGCTCCATGCTCAGCGGGGAGTCTGCTTGAGATTCTCTCCTTCTGCCCCTCTCTCCCACTCGCTTGCTCCCACTCTCTCTCTAAAATAAATAAATCTTAAAAAAAAAAAGTGCCCAACATTCAACTAAAAAGAGTTCTAGAAAGAAACAAAACAGAGGAAATGAAGGGAAAGAAATATCAAAAAAAATAACACAAGAAAACTTCCTCAAACAAAAAAACCTAAGTTTCCAGATTGAAAGTGTCAGTCCAATGCCCAAAGTAAAAGGTAAAAAAATTATCCATACCAAGGTACAACACAGCAAAACTTTAGCTAGAAGTAAAAAGATCATAAAAGTTTCCATAATAAGGAAAGTCAAATAAAAATGATGAGGAATTAGGATGTCACCTGACTTCACAACAACAACACTGGAAGTTACAAACTACTGATGCTACTTTTCAACTTGGAGCTCCATTCTCTCTCTCTCTCTCTCTCTCTCTCTCTCTCGCTCTCCCCCCAGAGGGCCATGTCATCCTAGGAATTTTTGGCACTTATTGTTTGATGGGGAGGAAAGACTTAGAATGAAATCAATGAAACTGATATCACAGAAGTCAGAATGGAGAAAAAGAAAGAAACAAAACAAAACAGGATCTTGGAGACATCATTGATTTGCTTGATCAAGCCATCCCTAAAGCCCTGCCTCCCTCTAAGCATTGTGTTACATGTGCCAGGTAGTTGCTCTTTGGCCATCTATGACCTACCCCCAGAAATCACTAGCATTACTTCCACTGCATTCTACTTGTTGAAGTAGTCACAACCCTATCCAGGTTCAAGGGGAGGAAATGTAGAACTACCACTGACTCTGAGAAATGAAGATAATGAGGAGTAAACCCTGAGGCTCAAATGCAGGCTTTCTTGATATACCATATGCGCTTATTGTACTACAAAATCATCCCTAACCTGTGGGCAGAGTACCTATAAGAAGCCACAGAGCTAGCTCAACGAGTCCAGGAGACCATAGAGCACCAAGCATTTTCTGTAAATAGAAGCTATGCCTTGTATACATAATAAATGTACTATTATCTTTAAAGTACAAGCACTACTCTTATGATTAATAATATACAAACTCTTAAAACTTTTGCTGAAGTCATAGTAGCTTTTCATATTTTGTATGTTTTGCATCATGTATTTTCTTTAAAAAAAAAAAAAGGATTTTATTTATTTATTTGAGAGAAAGAGTGAAAGAGAATGCACACACGCATGAGCTCCACTGAGCAGGGAACCTGATGTGGGGCTCGATCCCAGGACTCCGGGATCATAACCTGAGCCAAAGGCAGACGCTCAACCGATTGAGCCACCCAGGTGCCCCTGTATTATGTATTTTCTTAATCACGGACTCTAAAAGTACAACTAGTGTGTGAAGGAAATATTTTTATGCTTAAAAGTGGTGGCCATATCCTCCAAATTGGAAAGTACTGTCTTCACATTCTATCATAAATCACAGAGAATCTCTGAGGAAATTGTTAGAACGGGATCACATTGCTTCCGAGATCCACAGGCACATCTCAGGAAGCTCAATGCCCAGACCTTGTTATAAGCAGTACCTCTGAACTACATGTCCGCCCACCCCTGCCCACCTATCGAGCTAGTCATAACAGGACCAGGGAAGTGCAGCTGACCAAATCAATTTCCGAGCTGGCCAATGACCTATGGGGTAGACTGGCACAAGAGGTTCTGACAGCTAAGGGCAGACTGAGCTAGTCAGATTCATCCTATTAAGCACATTAATTTACACATGGAGACATACAGCACATGAGACAGCTAGCGGCAAGAACAGACACTAGTAAATCAAAGTAATGAGGGAGCAAAGTAAAAGTTAAGTAGAAGCTATGAATTAGAGAAAAGACAGAGGATGAGGAAGCTAATTGGAAGCAGGAGGAGAAGCCAATAGAAAGTGGCTCCATGAACACAGCTGAGTGGTATTAACAGGAGAGCTGGAAGGCAGCCCAGCAGGGATTCTTCCTGAGAGCTGCCCACTGGAATCAGTCTGGGAGATGCTTCCTCATGGAAATGCTTGCACCCATCTGGATCTACTGAATCAAAAGCCCTGGAGCACTGAGATGTTGAAAAACTACAGAAGCTATTCTGTCTTAGGAGTCCCTGTCTCCAGAAACCCCCCGCCTCGGCACATTTCACTGTCTTGGATTTCAGTGAGCAGCTTTATCTTCCTAATTGCCGGGTGTAAATCCTGATAGTTAATCCCTGTTAACTAGCTAAGTTTGTCCCCATTCCTTCTAACCAAAAATGTCTCACTAAAACACTCACTAAATTCTCCCTAATGCTCACTAAAAGAAAAGGAGAACTATGGAAAACAAAAATTTTTTTTTAAAGAAACCTTTTTTTTTGAGGCTGTAGAGATAAACAAAAACCACAAAAAAGGGGTTGTCATAAGGAATTGTCTTCAGGAAAAATATGGTCATTTTTGATATCAGAAAAGGCTTCTGAGGAGTGAGTTTTCTTTGAAGAGATATTTATATCTTTTGTTAAGAAAGAGGAAATTCTAAGACTATTTGATTATAAATAAATTAAAGATACATGTCTCTCTTGACTTTTTCTAGATATATGAGGCTATAAATTAATGAGTCCAATACCACATGCCACACAATAAAGTGGGCTTGTTCCTTTGCCATCACATATGTTTGTATTTTGTCTGTCAGTCCATAGGCTTTTCTCTTCTTATTGTCTGGAACCAGAGGAAGCAGCTCAGACGCCAGGGAAATATGGGATGTTGGTGTTCAATTACCACAAATTCCTCAAGTCAGGAGTTCTGTGACTTATTTCAAACCATGTCTCCAGGACACAAGGAGTGCTTGGATTTCTTATGATGAGAAATTAAGGAAATTTGCAAAAGTGGTCACTTTCATCAATTTTTTAAATTAATAGTCATTCGCTGTAAAGATGATCAGCTATAACTATAGATTGTTTTGTATAATCACAATATACAAAATAGCACTGTTAGGTAACTTACAAATTAAAGTCACTTCATAATTAGTGATACTTATCACATTATTTTATATAAGTTTTTTTTTACAATTCTTTATAATTCACCATTTTTAAGACATGCACTTAGAATTGTTTCTTCTGTCTTAAGAGTTCAGAATAATGCCCCAATTTTTTCCAGTCTCACAATATTCCTTTCCTTCCTTACCTTAAACTACTTGCCTTTCTTTTCCTTCATAACCACTCCCCCAGGAAAGCCCTTCTCAAACATTCTGCTGCTTTAAGACAAACTTCACTTCATCCCAGTTTCCCCCTGGAACAATTCATCATGAGTATACCTGTCTCCTATAATCATCTACCCAAAGCTTCTCCTATATTTAATAAAAAATTGTGTAAATCATTTCTTTCTCTTTGAAGACTAGAATCAGATTTTACTTATTCTTATTTTGCTTTGCTTTAATAATCCCTAATGCCTAGCACAGTGACTTGGAAAAAGTAGATGCTATGCATTTTTGTTGCATGAAGAAATGCTTGTGTACAACTGTTCATAATTTCTAACTCCCACCCACCTATAGCCAATGACACTCATTACTGAGACAATTAACTGGAATGTAGTTTATGGTCAAGAAATACTATTTTCACTGTGAAGCTGGCTTCAAAGAAATCAAATTTATGTTTTTGAATTTTTAAGGCCATGATCCAAATAAGAGAGAACTATCCAAATATGAAGTCATTACAAAGGAATTGACCATCTCAAATCTAAAGGAAAATATGTAAAACTGTATCATGGGGCGCCTGGGTGGCTCAGTCGTTGGGCGTCTGCCTTCGGCTCAGTCATGATTCCAGGGTCTTGGGATTGAGCCCTGCATCCAGCTCCCTGCTCAGTGGGAGGCCTGATTCTCCCTCTCCCACTCCCCCTGCTTGTATTCCTGCTCTCACTATCTCTCTCTGCCAAATAAATAAATAAAATCTTTAAAAAAAAAAACAAACTATATCATGGATTTCAGTAGTAGATAAGAATGCTATGGTGTCAGTTTTCTCAAAATGACTAAACAATCACACAGATATATCTTTTCTGGGAAATTTATCAAATTCTAAATCATTATGGTTTGCAACTTTTGTTTGCAACTTTGAAACTTCATTTGATACTCAGCAAGAAGACACTAAACAAAATGACAGATTGAGTGACTAGTTCAATTTACTTCTGCAGATTTTTTTAATGAAGTCTTTGATTATATGAGGTCAGCCTCCTCTCCAAAAAGCTCTGTCAGACAGGAGTTTCCCCAATTGCTTTCCTCTAAAGCTTGCTTCAATTTCTTAGCCCAGGCTCTTACAAATCCTGTAGATTATAGGTCTTTTGTGTTTTCCAAGTGCCTGGTAATAAAAATGTCAAGTTAATGATAATAATAAAGGCAGAATTATGGTTATTGTACATACCAAAATTGAGATGAAATTAATCTTGAACCATAGTTCTCAAGCCTGTTTATACTCCTGAACCTTCACCAAGTTCCAGAACCAAATCCTCACCTGCTTACTATACATTTCCACACTAACCACCTCAAGTTCACCATGCCCAAATGAAACTCTAAAACCAGGCCTCCTGCTCCATCCAATTTCTGTCTCTGTTAACAAATTATTCTCAGTCACTGATCCCACATCTGGTGTGGCTTTTAACCAGACCTTTCCCTTTATCTTTTATTTTCTGCCATGCACTTCAAGGATTCATCCTTCAAAAGGTCGCATGTATGTATAGTGACCTTATGTTGTTCCTATATACCCAGCAACTTTTTTTTTTTAAGGGAACTACCCCTTTCCTATTTGAGGTGAGGCTGTGAAGCACAGTACCTACCCCATCCTCACTTGAAAAGAAGCTTGTGACCTAGGCCTGTTAATTCACCATACCTTATTCCTACAGCAAATGTTATTGGTCAAAGAGGTAGGTTTATGCTGCAGGTGGGGCCAGAGCTCCTCTCCCAGAATTCATAAGTAGGTGTACAAATTCTCTTTCCATTAGGGTTGCTAATCTAGGAGTATGAGAATTTGCAACTACCAGCAGGCATCTTCCTGGCTATAGGCAGGAAGCCTATTTAAAGTAGAAAGAGGGGGCACCTGGGTGGCTCAGATGGTTAAGTGTCTGCCTTCAGCTCAGATCATGTTCCCAGGGTCCTGATTTTGAGCCCCACATTGGGCTCCCTGCTTAGCAAGGAGTCTGCTTCTCCCTCTCAGAGGAAGTGAAGCGCTCCCTTACTCTCTCTGTCAAATAAATAAATAAAATCCTTAAAAAGAAATAATAAAGTAGAAAGAGAATGAGATCAAACCACAGAAGGCATCAGTGCCTATATGGAAAGCCAGAGAGTTTTGATATTGTTTGAATCCCTAGAGCCAGCCATGCCTGAAGTCCATCCCATCCTGGTACTTGCCAGTTAGATGATTCTGACCTGCCCATTTCTAGCTAGGTGAACTTGGACAAGCTATTTAACTTCTCTGTGCATCTCTTTCCTCATCTATAGAATGGGAGAAAATATTAATACCTACCTCACAGGGTTATATGAGGATCAGCATAGCAAATGCTCAATAAATGTTAGCAATGACTATGAAGTGCCAGTGAATACTATCATTGTTTAGTCTAGTTGGAATTGGGGTCTTGTCACAATTGAAAGGGCATTGATGAGAGTTTCAGCTTCTTTAAAAATGCACTTGGAGAGGAGCAAGATGGTGGAGGAGTAGGAGACCTAAATTTCATCTGGTCCCAGGAATTCAGCTAGTTAGGGATCAAACCATTCTGAACACCTATGAACTCAACAGGAGATCGAAGAAAAGAATAGCAGCAACTCTCTGAACAGAAAGGCAACCACTTTCTGGAAGGTAGGACATGCGGAGAAGTGAATCGAGGTGATATTCGGGAAGATAGATGGCAGGGGAGGAGGCCTCCATCAGCCGCTACCAGCAAGTGATAGAGCCCCAGAGCACAAAATTGGAACTTTTAGAAGTCGGCTCCACTGAGGGATGTTGCTCCAGTGGCTAAGCAGGGGGGTGGAACTCTCGCTGGGATAGTGTGGTCTCAGAACCCTCGGGGTCACAGAAAGACCAGGGGTGCCTGAGTGCAGCAGAGCTCCCAGGTATGGGAGTGGGGAAGCTTGCTGCAGAGACAGAGCTGAAGCGCGGGCTCTCAGCTCGGGGTTGCCATAAACCGTGATCCTCGGCACAGTTGGGCCACTGCTCCTCCAGCAGGGACCCAACAAGCGGCAGATCTGGGGAGACACCCCTTCCTCCCCCAGACCAGCGGTGTGGGAGTGCATCGCAGGGATCTGCTGGGTTTGGAGACTCCACACGGGATCAGGTGCCAGAGATAGAAATACTCGGTCCCAGGCCGGGTGAGCATGGAGTGCGGCCAGAGATGGGGAGATGGGAGTGACTGACTGCTTTTCTCTGGGGGCTCACTGAGGAGCAGGGTCCCGAGTTCTCGGCTCCTTTGGGGCGGAGATCGGGAGGCCGCCATTTTCACTCTCGACCTCCAAAGCTGTACCGAAAGCTTGCAGGGAAGAAAAGCTCCCCAGAGCAAACCTGACCAGATTACTTAGCCCGGCCCCTGGCAAGGGCGGCGCAGTTCCACCTCCGGCAAAGACATTTGGGAACCACGGCAACAGGCCCCTCCCCCCGAAGATCAGCAAGAACAGCCGGCCAAGACCGAGTTTACCCATCAATGAGAATGGCAGAACACCAGCACTAGGGGAATTATGCACATAGAATTCATGACTTTTTTCCCTCTGATTCTTTAGTCTTTCAAAGTTAATTTTTTTTAATTTTCTTTTTTTCTTTTTCTTTTTTTTTTTTTGAATTTTCCTTTTTCCCTTTTTCAACCAATGTGTCTTATCAATCCCTTTTTAAAAAATCTTTTTTATTTTTCATTTTTAGAGTCATATTCTATCCCTTCATAGTAGTTGAACTTATTTTTGGTATATATATGTAAGTTGTCCTCTCTTAAAAATTTTGGGATACAGTTTCTTCTAGCAGACCAAAGTATGCCCTAAATCTCTAGTGTATGGCTTTGTTCTAGTCTTCTGCCTGATCACATTCTCTCCCTTTTTTTTTTAATTCCTCTTCTTTCTTTTTTCAACCAACTTCCTGTCTTATCAATTCCTTTTTATAAAATCTTTTATAATCTTCATCTCTACAGTCATATCCCATCCCTTCATTGTATTTACCATTATTTTTGTACATATATAAGCTTTTCTTTCTTTAAAATATTGGGAGGCCCTTTCTTCTAACACACCAAACTATGCCCAAAATCTAGTGTGTGGCACTGATCTACACACCAGCCTGATCATATTTGATCATATTCTTTTTTTTTTTTTTTTATCTTTTTCTATTTCTTTTTTCTTTCTTTCCCTTTCTTTTCCCCTGGTTTCAGGTCTCTTCTGATTTGTTTAGTGTATATTTTTCTGGGGTCGTTGTTACCCTGTTAGCATTTTGTTCTCTCATTCATCTATTGGCCTCTGGACAAAATGACAAGATGGAAAAAAATCACCTCAGAAAAAAAGAACAAGAGGCAGTACCAATTGCCAGGGACCTAATCAATACAGACATTAGTAAGATGTCGGAACTAGAGTTCAGAGTGACGATTTTAAGATACTAGCTGGGCTTGAAAAAGGTATGGAAGGTATTAGAGAAACCCTCTTTGGAGAAATAAAAGAACTAAAATCTAAGCAAGTCAAAATCAAAAAGGCTATTAATGAGGTGCAATCAAAAATGGAGGCTCTAACTGCTAGGATAAATGAGGCAGAAGAGAGAATTAGTGATATGGAAGACCAAATGATGGAGAATAAAGAAGCTGAGAAAAAGAGAGAGAAACAACTACTGGATCACGAGGGCAGAATTCAAGAGATAAGTGATACCATAAGATGAAACAACATTAGAATAATTGGGATCCCAGAAGAAGAAGAAAGAGAGAGAGGGGCAGAAGGTATATTGGAGCAAATTATAGCAGAGAACTTCCCTAAACTGGGGAAGGAAACAGGCATCAAAATCCGAGAGGAACAGAGAAACCCCCTCAAAATCAATAAATATAGGTCAACACCCCAACATCTAATAGTAAAACTCCCAAGTCTCAGAGACAAAGAGAAAATCCTAAAAACAACTCAGGACAAGAGGTCTGTAACCTACAATGGTAAAAACATTAGATTGGCAACAGACCTATCCACAGAGACCTGGCAGGCCAGAAAGGACTGGCAGGATATATTCAGAGCACTAAATGAGAAAAATATGCAGCCAAGAATACTATATCCACCTAGGCTGTCATTGAAAATAGAGAGATTAAAAGCTTCCAGGACAAACAAAAACTAAAACAATGTGCAAACACAAAACTAGCCCTACAGGAAATATTGAAAGGGGTCCTCTAAGCAAAGAGAGAGCCTAAAAGTAACATAGACCAGAAAGGAACACAGACAATATACAGTAACAGTCACCTTACAAGCAATACAATGGCACTAAATTCGTATATTTCAATAGTTACCCTGAATGTAAATGGGCTAAATGCCCCAATCAAAAGACACAGGCTATCAGATTGGATAAAAAAAAAAAGACCCATCGATATGCGGTCTCCAAGAGACTCATTTTAGATCCAAAGACACCTCCAGATTTAAAGTGAGGGGGTGGAAAACCATTTACCATGCTAATGGACACCAAAAGAAAGCTGACGTGGCAATCCTTACATCAGACAAATTAGATTTTAAATGAAAGACTATAATAAGAGATGAGGAAGGACACTATACCATACTTAAAGGGTCCATCCAACAAGAAGATCTAACAATTGTAAATATCTATGCCCCTAACATGGGAGCAGCCAATTATATAAGCCAATTAATAACAAAAGCAAAGAAACACATCAACAATACAATAATAGTAGGGGATTTTAACACCCCCCTCACTGAAATGGACAGATCATCTAAGCAAAAGATCAATAAGGAAATAAAGACTTTAAATGACACACTGGACCAAATGCACTTCACAGATATATTCAGAACATTCCATCCCAAAGCAACAGAATATACATTCTTCTCTAGTGCACGTGGAATGTTCTCCAGAATAGATCACATCCTAGGTCATAAATCAGGTCTCAGCCGGTACCAAAAGATTGGGATCATTCCCTGCCTATTTTCAGACTACAATGCTTTGAAACTAGAAATCAATCACAAGAGGAAAGTAGGAAAGAACTCAAATACATGGAGGCTAAAGACCATCCTACTAAAGAATCAATGGATCAAGCAGGAAATTAAAGAAGAATTTAAAAAATGCATGGAAACCTATGAAAATGAAAACACAACTGTTCAAAGTCCTTGGGATGCAGGAAAGGCAGTCCTAAGAGGAAGCTATACAGCAATACAAGCCTCTCTCAAGAAACAAGAAAGGTCTCAAATACACAACCTAACCCTACACCTAAAGGAGCTGGAGAAAGAACAGCAAATAAAGCCTAAACCCAGCAGGAGAAGAGAAATAATAAAGATCAGAGCAGAAATCAATGAAATAGAAACCAAAAGAACAGTAGAACAGATCAACAAAACTAGGAGCTGGTTCTTTGAAAGAATTAAGATTGATAAACCCCTGGCTAGATTTATCAAAAAGAAAAAGAAATGACCCAAATAAATAAAATCATGAATGAAAGAGGAGAGATCACAACCAACACCAAAGAAATACAAACAATTATAAGAACATATTATGAGCAACTCTATGCCAGCAAATTAGATAACCTGGAAGAGATGGATGCATTCCTAGAGATGTATCAACTACCAAAACTGAACCAGGATGAAATAGAAAACCTGAAAAGACCTATAACCACTAAGGAAATTCAAGCAGTCATCAAAAATCTCCCAAAAAACAAAAGCCCAGGGCGCCTGGGTGGCTCAGTTGGTTGAGCGACTGCCTTCGGCTCAGGTCATGATCCTGGAGTCCCTGGATCGAGTCCCGCATCGGGCTCCCTGCTTGGCGAGGAGCCTGCTTCTCCCTCTGACCCTCCCCCCTCTCATGTACTTTCTCGCTCTCTCAAATAAATAAATAAATCTTTAAAAAAAAAAAAAAAAGCCCAGGGCCAGATGGCTTCCCAGGGGAATTCTACCAAACATT
>NW_023270807.1:90653683-90664763 GCF_011800145.1 Mirounga leonina | reverse complement strand
TATTGGAAGTCCTAGCCACAGCAATCAGACAACAAAAAGAAATCAAAGGCATCCAAATTGGCAAAGAAGAAGTCAAACTCTCACTCTGCAGATGATATGATACTTTATGTGGAAAACCCAAAAGACTCCACCCCAAAACTGCTAGAACTCATACAGGAATTCAGTAAAGTGGCAGGAAATAAAATCAATGCACAGAAGTCAGTGGCATTCCTATACACCAACAAGAAGACAGAAGAAAGAGAAATTAAGGAGTCGAACCCATTTACAGTTGCACCCAAAACCATAAGATACCTAGGCATAAATCTAACCAAAGAGACAAAGGATCTGTACTCAGAAAACTATAAAATACTCATGAAAGAAATTGAGGAAGACACAAAGAAATGGAAAAACATTCCGTGCTCATGGATTGGAAGAACAAATATTGTGAAGATGTCAATGCTACCTAGAGCAATCTACACATTCAATGCAATCCCCATCAAAATACCATCCACTTTTTTCAAAGAAATGGAACAAATAATCCTAAAATTTGTATGGAACCAGAAAAGACCCCGCATAGCCAGAGGAATATTGAAAAAGAAAAGCAAAGCCAGCGGCATCACAATTCCGGACTTCAAGCTCTATTACAAAGCTGTCATCATCAAGACAGCATGGTACTGGCACAAAAACAGACACATAGATCAATGGAACAGAATAGAGAGCCCAGAAATGGACCCTCAACTCTATGGTCAACTCATCTTCGACAAAGCAGGAAAGAATGTCCAATGGAACAAAGACAGTCTCTTCAACAAATGGTGTTGGGAAAATTGGATAGACACATGCAGAAGAATGAAACTGGACCACTTCCTTACACCACACACAAAAATAGACTCCAAATGGTTGAAAGACCTCAATGTGAGACAGGAGTCCATCAAAATCCTAAAGGAGAACACAGGCAGCAACCTCTTTGACCTCAGCCGAAGCAACTTCTTCCTAGAAACATCGCCAAAGGCAAGGGAAGCAAGGGCAAAAATGAACTATTGGGACTTCATCAAGATAAAAAGTCTTTTGCAAAGCAAAGGAAACAGTCAACAAAACCAAAAGACAACCGACAGAATGGGAGAAGATATTTGCAAATGACATATCAGATAAAGGGCTAGTATCCAAAATCTATAAAGAACTCATCAAACTCAACACCCAAAGAACAAAGAATCCAATCAAGAAATGGGCAGAAGACATGAACAGACATTTTTCCAAAGAAGACATCCAAATGGCCAACAGACACATGAAAAAGTGCTCAATATCGCTCAGCATCAGGGAAATCCAAATCAAAACCTCAATGAGATACCACCTCACTCCAGTCAGAATGGCTAAAATTAACAAGTCAGGAAACGACAGATGTTGGCGGGGATGTGGAGAAAGGGGAACCCTCCTCCACTGTTGGTGGGAATGCAAGCTGGTGCAGCCACTCTGGAAAACTGTATGGAGGTTCCTCAAAAAGTTGAAAATAGAGCTACCATATGATCCAGCAATTGCACTACTGGGTATTTACCCCAAAGACACAAAAGTAGGGATCCGAAGGGCTACGTGCACCCCGATGTTTATAGCAGCAATGTCCACAATAGCCAAACTGTGGAAAGAGCCAAGATGTCCATCGACAGATGAATGGATAAAGAAGAGGTGGTATATATATACAATGGGATATTATGCAGCCATCAAAAGGAATGAGATCTTGCCATTTGCAACGACGTGGATGGAACTGGAGGGTATTATGTTGAGTGAAATAAGTCAAACAGAGAAAGACATGTACCATATGATATCACTGATATGAGGAATTCTTAATCACAGGAAACAAACTGAGTGTTGCTGGAGTGGGGGGTGGGGTGGGAGGGATGGGGTGACTGGGTGATGGACACTGGGGAGGGTATCTGCTCTGGTAAGCGCTGTGAATTGTGCAAGACTGTTGAATCTCAGATCTGTACCTCTTGACAAATAATGCAGTATATGTTAAGAAAAAAAAAAAAAAGAAGAAGAAGAAGAAGGTAGCGGGAGGGGAAGAATGAAGCGGGGGAAATCGGAGGGGTAGACGAACCATGAGAGATGATAGACTCTGAAAAACAAACTGAGGGTTCTAGAGGGGAGGGGGGTGGGAGGATGGGTTAGCCTGGTGGTGGGTATTGAGGAGGGCACATTCTGCATGGAGCACTGGGTGTTGTGCACAAACAATGAATCATGGAACACTTCATCTAAAACTAATGATGTAATGTATGGGGATTAACATAAGAATAAAATAAAAAAAAATAATAAAGTAGAAAAAAAAAAAAGAGCTAGTATCCAAGATCTATAAAGAACTTATCAAACTCAACAGCCAAAGAACAAATGATCCAATCAAGAAATGGGCAAAAGACATGAACAGATATTTTTCCAGAGAAGACATCCAAATGACCAACAGACACATGAAAAAGTGCTCAACATTGCTCGGCATCAGGGAAATCCAAATCAAAACCTCAATGAGATACCACCTCACACCGGTTAGAATGGCTAAAATTAACAAGTCAGGAAACGACAGATGTTGGCAGGGATGTGGAGAAAGGGGAACCCTCCTACACTGTTGGTGGCAATGCAAGCTGGTGCAGCCACTCTGGAAAACAGTATGGAGGTTCCTCAAAAAGTTAAAAATAGAGCTGCCCTATGACCCAGCAATTGCACTACTGGGTATTTACTCCAGAGATACAAATGTAGTGATCCGAAAGGGTGTGTGCACCCTGATGTTTACAGCAGCAATGTCCACAATAACCAAACTATGGAAAGAGCTAAGATGTCCATCAACAGATGAATGGAAAAGAAGATGTGGTATATATATATATATACAATGGAATATTATGCAGCCATCAAAAGGAATGAAATCTTGCCATTTGCAACGACGTGGATGGAGCTGGAGGGTATTATGCTGAGCGAAATAAGTCAATCAGATAAAGACATGTATCATATGACCTCACTGATATGAGGAATTCTTAATCTCAGGAAACAAACTGAGGGTTGCTGGAGTGGTGGGGGGTGGGAGGGATGGAGTGGCTGGGTGATAGACATTGGGAAGGGTATGTGTTATGATGAGTGCTGTGAATTGTGTAAGACTGATGAATAACAGACCTGTACCTCTGAAACAAATAATACATTATATGTTAAAAACAAAACGAAAAAGAAGATAGTAGGAAGGGAAAAATGAAGGTGGGGAAATCGGTGGGGGAGATGAACCATGAGAGACTATGCACTCTGAGAAACAAACTGAGGGTTCTAGAGGGGAGGGGCGTGGGGGATGGATTAGCCTGGTGATGGGTATTAAAAAGGGCACATACTGAATGGAGCACTCGGTGTTATACACAAACAATCATGGAACACTACATCAAAAACTAATGATGTAATATATGGTGATTAACATAATTAAAAAAAAATGCACTCGGAGTCCATCCTTCCTCTGCTTTTCCATTATCCCCAACCCCGTGGATTCTTGAGCAACGTTTTAGCTGACTCTTCTGACTGCGTCTTTGCCCTCTAAAATCTTCCCTAGTCCCCAGTGCCAGAGCCACCTTCACGAAACATCACTTCATCATGCAACTTCCCTGCTCCAATTTCTGTTCAGACTCCTCTCCGTGGTTCCCCAGGGTCCACCTTATTTATCCAATCTGAATCACCTCTCTCCCTAACATTCCTGTCAATCTGAAATCCGACCTTTCACAAGAGTGAGCCTTGCTAATTCGTGTCCCCCTGTCTTAACCTTGCCTGAGTCATCACCCTGATCCATCCCATCTTTTTCCTTGATGAATAATCAGCTCCAATCATGCAAATTCTAACTCTTCTATGATACCTTTTCCAACTACCACGGTTTTCACAGATTTTACCCTCCTTGAGATTCTGTATCATTTTCGATTCTGTACCGGAGGCTGCAACTTGCATTTATAGACATTTCTGTATTGTTTCAGGTGGACCCAGCTAATCCCATTAGATAGTGAAATTTTGAGGTTACATTTCTTTTGGCATGTCCCCTAACTCAGTGGTAAGCACATAACAGACACCAAATATTTTTTATAGGGCCCAATCATAACACATCCCTACTTTTAAAATTCTGTAGTTTTAAGGAAATTTTTTCTTCAAATTATGATAACTTTTATTGCAGTTATCTAATCTGGATGCAAAAACTTCTAAGAGGCATATAAATCTTAAGTGACAAAAAGTAAGGCAATCAGACAATTTTAACATAGTTACATGTTTTTATTACATAAACATTACAATATTCCTTGTGGGAGCTGGTCTTCAGTTTTGCCTCTTGCTTTTATGGAATGTCAAATATCTGTAGAAATTGTCTAAGAATGATTTATGAAACACCCTTGCACCCCTACCAAAAAAGCCTCAATGCCTACATTTTTCCAATCAGATTCCTGAGGGAAAAAAATAGGTTTTGTTTATTTGACAGTGTAATACATAAATTTTCTTTCAAGGTATTAAAAAAAAGACAGACTTTTAAAATAAGAGTCTCCTTTTGTTTACAAAGTTCTATAAAAATACATTAAGTATGCTTGTGTTTGTCCCTTGACTTAACATTCCAGTTGACCAGAAACAAAAAATAACAATAAACAAAGATATGCAAACCACATTAATCCTGCAGCAATATAATGTCCACATCATCATGAACACCTTGCAAAAGTAGCTCTCCTGGGTACGTAACAATCTTTCTTCGTTTTGCAGCTTTGAGAGTTCCCACCAATGCTTCAAAGAGGTTGGCACATTTGTCGTCTCGGAAGAGGACCCCAAATTTTACGCTTAACTTCCCATCAGCATCTAATTTGAGAAAATACAATGTTAGCCAATGCAAAGTCTTGCCCCCATATATGGTAGATTTATGTAATCTTTAAAAAACATCTAACTATAAGTTAACCAAGATTACAATTTAACAGTTCACACTCATAAATTCAATGTCATCTCTTGCCAGACCCAAAAGTGATGAAATAATACCATGTGCTGTACACCTCCTAGCCTTAGGATCATCTGGACCAAGACTAGGAGTGAACTAAAACCCACTTACAAAAAGTGAATGTGTTACAGTGTTATTACTGTGGACCAATTCCCCTCTGGCTACATTTTGATTTTTTTTTTAAAGATTTATTTATCAGTTTGAGTCAGAGAGAGTGTGTGCGCATGCTGCACCCACGCATGAGTGGGAGGAGAGGCAGAGGGAGAGAATCCTTTAGCAGACTACCTGCTGAATGCAGAGCCAAGGAAGTGGGGCTCCATCCCAGGACTCTGAGACCATGACCTGAGCTGAAACCAAGAGGCAGACACTTAACTGATTGAGCCAGCCAGGTACCCCTACATTTTGATTTTTTATTTGTGGTGTTGTTGAATCAATAAAAAAATAACAAATATAAGAAAAAGTTTGGGTCGGGAGCAGTGTTTCTCTAAGTGTGTTCTAAACACACTCAGAGCCCCAGGGAGGGACTGGTGACCTTAAAAATGAAGTTATTTGTATTTACCAGATCCGTAGATTATACAGATTGGAGACCAATTTTTAATATAATTGTTAAAAATTAAGGTAAGCCCTAAAAAGAAATGAACCATCAAGCTACAAAAAGACATGGTGGAACCTTAAATATGTATTACTAAGAAAAATAAGGCAATCTGAAAAGGCTATGTGCTGTATGATTCCAACCATAGGACATTCTGGAAAAAGCAAAACTATGGAAAAAGATAAAACTAAATAAAAAGATCAGTGGGTTTCAGGGCTTGGGGTAGGGGAGAGATGAATAGGCAGAACATAGAGGATTTTTAGAGCAGTGAGTATACTCTGTATGATACTATAATGATTGATACATGTCATTAAATATTATCCAATCCCATAGAATGTACAACACTAAGCGTGAACTATAAACTATGAACTGTGGTTGATGATGTATCCATGTAGATGATTAATTGTAATAAAAGTGCAATTCCACTGGGGGATGTTGATAATGGGGGAGGCTATGCAGGTGTGGGGATAGCAGGTATACAGGAAATCTCTGTAATTTCTCCTCAATTTTATTGTATTCTAAAACTGCTATAAAAAGTAAGTCTTTTTTAAAAAAATAAGATAAACAAAAGGTGGCTCTTTGATTAAAAATCAATCAACTGGAAACTTGGAGATAAGAATAATATGAAACACCTCCCCATTGTTGGTTGATTGCTTTGACCTACCTGCTAAACTCCTGACTCCCTTCGTTCAGCACTGCTCCACATTCTCCCCTCCGATAGCTGTGCCTGCTCTCAAGGACATGGCCATCACAGTGAGGGAGACTATTCCTTGGCCAAGGGTTCTTGAGTTCCCATGAGAACTTCTAACCTGAGACTTAGTATATTCCTACTGTGAGTGCAGCACTGTGCTGGGCAAGTAGAGGGAAGGATAGAATCACTTTCTAGTTTCAAAGAAATGGCTTCAGTTCCCACGAGGAAGTAAGAAATATACACATAATAAATAAAGCAATAGGACAAAGCAGTACGTGACTGGATGTCTAGTAAGTAGCCAAGACAGGACATCCTACAGTTTGGAGAAGGGTAAGATGACTCTGGGCTAGAATGGGAAGGGAAGACTTCCAGAAGGAGGCAGCACTGGTGCTGGCTTTTAAAGGGAGTGTAATATGGAGCTTTTCTTTTCTTTTTTTTTTTTTTAAAGATTTTATTTATTTATTTGAGAGAGAGAGTGAGAAACAGCATGAGAGGGGAGAGGGTCAGAGGGAGAAGCAGGCTCCCCGCTGAGCCGGGAGCCCAATGCGGGACTCGACCCCAGGACTCTGGGATCATGACCTGAGCCGAAGGCAGTCGCTTAACCAACTAAGCCACCCAGGCGCCCTAGAGCTTTTCATTTTTTTAAAAAGTCTTATTTTAATTTGAGAGAGAGAGAGAGTGGGGGGAGGGGCAGAGGGAGAGAATCTTCACGCAGACTCCCTGCTGAGTGCAGAGCCAGAAATGGGGCTTGATCCCAGGACCCATGAAATCATGATCTGAGCCAAAACCAAGAGTTGGATGCTCAACCAACTGAGCCACCCAGGTGTCCCCAGGTTACGTTTTTTAAAGGCACAAAAGGCAGAAACCTGGATATAATCTTGGAGTTCTGCCCACTCCTCCTCAATCTCATAAGTGATTCCATTTCCTTTGTATCTTCTGTTGCTCTAGCCTCTTCTCCATGGACAATTAATTTCTTGGTTTAGGCTGGAACTGATTCTCATGCGGATAACTGCAAGACTCCTTGCCATCCTCCCTTTCTGCATTTTTGTCCCCCAATACATCCTCCATATTGGTGCAGAATAAAATATGTGAAAGAAACCTTTAAGATGCAAATCTGTTTGATAGTCTTCTTTTTTTTTTAATAAACTCTACCCCCAAGTTGGGGCTTAAACTCACGACCCCGAGATCAAGAGTCACACGCTCCACAGACTAAGCCAGCAAGGCGCCCCTGATTGATACTCTTCTACTCCAATCTTTCAGTGGCTCCCTACCACCTTCAAATAGTGATGCCCTTGGCGTTCCAGATAAGACCCTTCATCCTCTGGCCCTTGCATTCCTCTCTTGCCTGGTCTCCTGCCATATCGTTCTATGCACCTTTTGATCCAGTCAAAATCAAACCACTTGCTATTACCCAAGGTGACATGAGAGATCCTGCCCTGGCAGTTTTGCCCATGTTGAGCCATCTGCCCAGCATCCCAGAGCCCTTTCTCTAGCTAATTCTTTTTCTTCAAGAATGGGCTCAAATGTCACCTTTTCTGAGAAGTGCTCTGTGATTCCCTCAGTCAAGTTAATAACTTCTTATAAAATTAAGTATATATCAAAGCACTCACCATCAATTACAGTAATAATAGTTAATATGTATTGAGTCCTTGCTATGCTCCTAGACCTGTTCAATGCATTTTATAGTAATTAAAACTCCCTTAATCCTTATTTCATGGAAGATAAGGCACAATTCATTTCAAGAAGCACCATTATTTTATGTTCCAATTAAACTGCCAATTTAATTATAGCACAACATGGATTATAAAATGCATTCTTATTTTAGAGATGTTAAAGCTTGGGGAAAAAAGTGTCTTCGAATCATTGAAATAGAGTATTATTATCCAAATAAGGAAACCAAGGCATAAAAGTGGTTAGTAATGTGCCCAAGGTCACACAGTAAGTGGCAGGGGAGCTGGGATTCATTCCTAGAGAGCCTGACTCCAGAGCCCATGCTCTTAACTACTTCCCCATATGTGCTTCTAGCTCATTTGTCTGTCTTCCTGCTACCTAAAGAGGCCCACGGGGCTGAGATGGAATTTTGTTTATTTTCATATGTCCAGCACTTGAGCACAAAGACAGCACTCAAGAAATATTTGTTGAATGAAAGAATTTAAATCTCCAAATAATCTTTATCCACTTATTTTTTTTCCACTGGATGAAAAATGAAAGACTTTAAAGAATTTCATTTTAAAAGAAATAGTAAATAGGTTAACTAACTAGAATTAAGTAAAAATTGGGCGGAAAAATAAAAGAAGTAGATAAAACTAAATTTATCAATTTCCAGCTTCACCTAATACATTATATTTAGATTAGTCTAAAAATGATTCACCTAAATCATAATTTACAAAATTATCCCAGACACAACTTACATAATTAAACATAATCTGTCCATAGATAACCTATCTCCATAGATGCTTTCCAGCTCAAGAAGTCATTTATTTCCAGGAACAGGTAAATGAAGGAGGCTTAGGGAAGCTGCAAAGTTCAAAACGTTTCATCCTTACAGAAATTATGGTAATTACTGTGTAGTCTTCTAGTTTGTAAAGCTGCTAATTCTGAAGTGCAAGTAGAATAATAACTGTTCTAGGGTAAAGGTCAGAATTTTATTTTATTTTATTTATTTATTTATTTTAAAGATTTTATTTATTTTGACAGAGAGAGACACAGCGAGAGAGGGAACACAAGTGGGGGAAGTGGGAGAGGGAGAAGCAGGCTTCCCTCTGAGAAGGGAGCCTGATGCGGGGCTCGATCCCAGGACCCTGGGATCATGACCTGAGCCGAAGGCAGACGCTTAACGACTGAGCCACCCAGGCGCCCCATAAGGTCAGAATTTTAAATGCAATTGAATCTGACCAATAAACACTAGGCTAACATGGAGGCAGATCTAGGAGAGAGGAAAATCCTACAGATCATTTGAAATACATCCTTAATATCTTTAACAATCTAAACAATAGTACTACTCCCAAGAGCATGAACTCACGGAGCTCCAAAGAAATTGGAAAGGTAGAAATGAGGAACACGGGTTTCTTTCACTACTGAAAATAAGATTCACAGGGTGCCTGGGTGGTTCAGTCAGTTCGACATCTGCCTCTCGCTCAGGTCATGATCCCCCAGGGTCCTGGGATCGAGTCCCGCATCGGGCTCTGCTCGGTGGGGAGTCTGCTTCTCCCTCTCCCTGCTTGTGCTCATGCGCTCTCTCTTTCTCTCTCTCTCAAATAAATAAAATCTTAAAAAAAAAAAAAAGAAAAGATTCACAACAACAATGGAGAACTACTACAGGGGACATTTGATACTAATGGCTCAATGGAATTTTCCAAGTATGTCTTATTTCAAGTGATTTGTGATTCAAAAGCACACTGAGCTGTAAGTAAGAAAATTCAAGCTATAATGACAAAACAACTCTTACGAGGTACTTTTTAAAGCTGTTTTTCACCTACAATGATGTAATTTTATTTAATTTTTTTATATGATGTAATTTTAAAACTTTGAGTTCCATTATCCTAGTTGTTGCTGAATATGTCTATTGCTCTTACAATTTTCAGAATGTTCCTGAACTCCTGTATATCTTATCTGAGATGTACAAATACCTGAAGCTAAAACATAATAGTTACTTTCATTACAACTTGGAAAAGGACACTAATACTACCAATTTCACATGGCACTAATTTCACAGTAGCTGCTTGTATGTTGCTGAAGAAAAAGCTGATTTAAAAAAAAACCACGTAGGGGTGCCTGTGTGGCTCAGTCAGCTAAGTGTCTGACTCTTGATTTCAGCTCAGATCATGATCTCAGGGTCATGGGATCAAGTCCCGAGTTCAGCTCCGTGCTCAGCGGGGAGTCTGCTTGAGATTCTCTCCCTCTGTCCCTTCCCCAGCTTGTGCACTCTCTCTTTCTCTCCCCCTCTCTCTAAAATAAATCACGGGCACCTGGGTGGCCCAGTCGGTTAAGCATCTGCCTTCAGCTCAGGTCATGATCCTAGGGTCCTGGGATCGAGCCCCACATCGGGCTCCCTGCTCAGTGGGGAATCTGCTTCTCCCTCTCCCTCTGCCTGGCACTCTGCCTACTTGCGTTCTCTCTCTCTCTCTCTCTGTGTCAAATAAATAAATAAGGTCTTCAAAAAAATAAAATAAATCTTTAAAAAAACACTATGTAAAGGATATGGTTTCTTTTAGTTACATGTACATAAATACCTGGTTATACAAAACTTAAGAATTTGGAGAAAATAAAGACAATTTGAGTCCCTAGTCATTTGGAAGTTTGTAAGATGGTGGCAAGATAAAGCAGAAGAAATGAATTTTAATACTGTGACAACTAAAAATTTGAACATGATTCACTCACCATTCAATGCAGCCAGATTAAAGAAGCACTGTAATTTTCTTTCTATTAAAGGGATGATGGAATATCTCAACCATTCCTTGCATCAGAATCACAATACCCCAAAGGCTTTGTCTCCAGAAATCTCTCTATGGCTGAGGGCAGAGCTGCTATAACCATGTCCTGAAGTCCTGGGTGACCCCTTCCTAGGCTTCTACCAAAAAAGCTGGTCCTACCTGCTCTGAGGTAAACTCAGAATACTGTGGCTGTGTTAGAATACTTACTTTTTGAACCCAGACGATGAATTTCCTCCACTAAGAGGTTAATTTCGTGATCCACGTTCATTGCTGCCTGAGGGAGAAAAAAAATGCTATATTATTACCATTTCTATAATCCCACTAAGCACATCTTGCCAAATGCAAGGGCCATTTCTTTCTTTCTTTCTTTCTTTCTTTCTTTCTTTCTTTCTTTCTTTCTTTCTTTCTTTCTTTCTTTC